>NW_006159934.1:2900578-2996305 GCF_000334495.1 Tupaia belangeri chinensis
AAGAGTGACTAAAGAATGTGCCTTAAAAGTGAAAGTCATAAAGCCTATAATTTCCATGGGCCACTCAAAGAGAAAGTGATTAATAAACTTAACTTCACAGAGTTCTGGACCTGCCCAAAGTACCCCAGGGAGTACTTTCAGGAACACAGACCCCATGTAACACAAATTTGAAGTATGACTGGCTGTAGTCTACCAAGACTTTTATAATAGGTCCTTCCATTAGCATCAAAAAGGCAGACTTATGGCCATTGCCCCTTGGCTTTCATCAAAACTACAGTTGTCCCTCAGTATAATTAGGGGATCAGTTCCAGGATCCACAGTGAGTGTCAAACCCATGGATTTTCAAGTCTCTTACATAAAAAAGGAGCAATTTCTTGGGGCCAGTAGTTAGTGTAATGGCTATGTCGCTGGACTCCCATGTAATCGACCATGGCTCAAGTCCTGGACCCGGTGGCTTAAACTCACACCAGATGTGTGTGTGTGCATGCCCAAGATCCCAAGAGGAGAATGGAAGAGAAGGGATTGCAGCGTGGCCATCCCCCCTGGGGGGTGATTTCTCACTTTCTGTCTCTATGTCTCTCTCTGTCTTTCTGGTGAGTGCATGTGCCCTATAGCAAAAACCTCTCCAAAGGGGGGAAAAAAAAGGAGCAAGTTTTTATATAAAAGGGTATTGTATTTGCATATGACCTATGTATGTACATCCTCCCAAATACTTGTGGTGTAAATACTATGTAAATAGATGTTATACCATATTTTTATTTAATTATTTTTATTGTTGTATTTTTTTAAAAAATATTTTCAATCCAAGTTTGGTTGAATACATAGATGAGGACCATGGATACAGAGGGCAACATGCCTAGTCTCAGAAAACCATGTGCACCCTAGGTCTGTTTGTGCTTAAGTTGACCTTAATCAAGTTGTTGGGTTTTTTGTTTTGTTTTGTTTGTTTGTTTTAAATGGGAAATCTTTTAAATTGCCCGAAAGATCATAGGGCTGTTATAATATGGTGTGTCCTCTGCAACTGCCATCTAATAGCTTTCTATTTTCCTCTTTACTCATTCTGCCCTATCCTAGTGGCTGAAGAATCTGACTCTTTTATCTGTTTTCCACAAGGCCCTTCCAAATTAAACTTTGATCTGGTAAAAGAGATGAAGTCCTTTCCAAAAGTCAAGCAGGCCAGTGCCCTCCACTGGCTACCAAGGTACGCTCTCCACTGCCGGTTACAAAGCATCCTTTCTCTTCATGGTCCCTCTCTCAACAAATCCCTTGCTTGTGATTAAGCCATTCAAGTAGAGTGACTGATAAGTCCAGCTTCATCAAGTCTTCCCATTACAATTGTTTCCACAATTGGTTACATAATTCAAAGAGCCCAAAAATGAAAACATAGGGCCCCTTGTTCAAAAATTAAGAAGCCAGCCACTGCTAAGACAGTGTGTTCCATGTGCTCAGACAATCTGGGCAGTCCAGGTTTGAGTTCTGATCCAACCTCAAAGACAGGTGCAGTGGCATATGCCTGTAATCCCCAAAACTTGGGAGTCTGAGATACGGGTATCATGAGCTCAAGGCTAGCCTAGACAATACTGTCAGATCCTAGGCAAAATGTGGCACTCATCTGGAGTTCCAGCTGGGAGGTTGAGGCAGAAGGATCAACACAGCAAGATCCTTAAATACTGTCAGATCCTAGGCAAAATGTGGCACTCATCTGGAGTTCCAGCTGGGAGGTTGAGGCAGAAGGATCATGACAGCAAGATCCTTTAGAAAAAAACTATATATATTAAGAATTTCAAGATAGTATCAGCAGGATATTAAAACAAACCCAGAGCCCCTCATTGTCTCTGTGAGGCTGCATAAGTCACAACTCCAAGAAACCAGCCCTACCTTCTCCTCCACATAAGGCCCAAGACCACACTCCATTCAGTAAAGTGGTGGCAAAGCTTCTTGAATCGTCCCCAAAAGATAGTGAACCTTGGGCCTGGCAGAGAAGAGTTACCTAGGGCTGCTCAGGATGTAAGGAGTGCTGAGGTAAACCCACAGGGTTGTCCAAGAGATCATGCTATATAGAAGGAGGAAGAAAGACAAATTACTATGAGAGGAACATTCTGGGCCAGGGAGAAAAAAATTCTTGGGGAGTCATTTCAGGAGTTTAGGAGGTAGGAAAGAGAGGGCCTTTGGGTATCTGAAGTTAAGAATCACCCTTACTGAAACTTTAACACCTGAATAAAATATCTTTCTAATTATACAGTTGGAAAGAACCAGAAACAGAATAAACTTTCTTAAAATTATGCTAGTCAGTAATTAAATGAATTGGCCGGAAGGGATTATGTTCGGTTTTCACCTTAAGGAAACCACATGGAGACAACTTTCTGATATCTTAACTAAAAACCTGAAATTTTAACTTGGCCATTGAGAAAACACTAACAGTGATATAAACTGCTTAGTACATTTAAACTATTATGAACCAGATACAATGTTGATTTTTGCATGAATTTTACATTTAAACCTCCCACTGACAGGGTTTCTGCTTAACCAACCTTAAGTCAGGTTCCTGAACTTTCTCCTAGGCACATCTTTGCATTTCCTTGTAAAAATAGTTTTAGTGGGCTAGCTAGAATGTGGTAGTTAAGGTGGCTGGACCCCATATGGTGGACCACATGGTTCAAGTCCTGGACCTGGCAGCTCGAAAACCATGTCAGGTGCATATATGTGTGTGTACCCAAAATCCCAAAAGGAGACTGGAGGAGAAGGGATTCCTCATGGCCATCTTCCCTACATGGTGCTTTCTCTGTTCTTCCCTGCTCTGTTCCTCTCTGGCAAGCATATACACCCCATAGCAAAAGTAAAAAGAAGAAGAAGAACAAAAGTTTTATCGAGAACCTGCTAAGTGATTTAATAAAACTCTCACCCTCATATCTGACCAGGTCGCTTATCCTCCATTCCCAAGGTGATATGTGACCACCTAATCCGTCTTCAGCAAGAATCTTGTTTGGTGGATTTAATCAGAATTTCTTCTTAACCTCTGATGTCTTCTATTAGTAATTTTCCATCCACCCACCCACTTGTCTTACTCTTTTGCTATAAATTACCACTTCCCATGCTGTGTTTGGAATTGAGCCCAATCTCTCTCCAACTGCAAAATTCCATCACAGTAGTCCTTATACCTATTCAAGAGACACCTTTCTTGAATTAAGTCTCTCTTATCATACTTTAAAGTATCATTGGATATCTTTCTAATGTTCCCCAAAACTGAGATATATGAGCATTGTTGTTTTCCTTATTTTGCAATTGAGAAAACTGAGTGATTGACAGGATAAGAAAATTATCCCTAACTCACATATCTAAGGATCCAAATACATTTAAATTCAGAAACAGTTGTCTCCAAAATTATAAATATGCCCTCTTGCCTTCTTTAACTATGAGCCAAACTTTCTCTTACCACATCAGAACATGAGAGAAAGTGCAGAAGGTAGATAGAGATGAGCCTATCTGCAAGTCCAGACCTGTGAGAGAGTAAGAAGTGTTCTGCCTACATCATAGGAGGTTGCAAAATACAAAGTGTTCCGGATCAACAGGACTTCCAAAGATTATTTCCACTGAGAATTTAGACCTGCACTGAAAACAAATATTGTCAGAATGTAAACATGGTAAGGGTTAAAACTTTTTTAACAGAAGCAGCAATAAATTTAAAATAGGAAGGAGATCTGGTCTTGGGTCCAGGAACCATCGCTGACCTCCTTGTGTTACTGGTCTCCCAGACTTTACTTCTGTCGGTTAAAATGAACTTAGATAAAACGATTTCTGAGGGCCTAATTAAGTACTATGACTTCAGAATATTTATTAACTATGGAAGCCCCAGAAACCTCACACTATTGCTTATTCCATTGTTTGTTCATTTATTTGGTTGGTTGGATTCAAAGGCCTCTGAGCTTACCTTCTTGGGAAATTTCTATGATCAACTGCTAATAGCAAATAAAGACATCCACCAACTGAAAAATTAAAGAATGGTTCACTTATAATGTATTCTATGAATGCTCTGTAGAACCAAAGCTTTCAAAACTCTAAGGGCCTAGAGCCTCATTTCTACCATAAATACTGTCATAACGATGCCACTGCAGCTAGCAAGAGCCTTAAAACCAGGCCAACTCACCGTCAGTGCCAGAAGGTAGAAAAGAACCTTGGCCACCCTAGCACATTCTAGCTCAGATCTATACTCTGGCAACAGAACAATTCCCTTGCCCCTGCAGTCCTCTCCCTTCCTCTGCTTTCTATGTCTCCTGAATTTAAGTGACTCAGTAATTCCTTCCCCAAGCCCACTTGCCATTGGTCTTGAGCACATCCTAGGCCCATTTCTGACCTTCATGACTCTTCCACACAATTTCCACTTGTTCTCTTAGCTTCCTCTGCTTCTGGTCACTCCTAGGAGTCACCTACTCACTAAAGAAAGCTCAAGTGCCCAGGATACCGTTTGGCCAGGTCCTTGGTCAACCTAACCTGGGCAGTTCAAGAGGGGTGTGGAGTTACAGAATATTAGCAGGGCTTAGTCTCATATCTTCACTTTACTTCAGTTCCCTTATAGAAAATTGGATACAGTAAAATGCCATGTTAGTTTGTTTTAAAGATCAAAAATCTAAAATGTATAACTCAGGAGTAAAATGTCAGTGACTAAAAGCGACAAAGAAGAGGAAGAGGGGTGAGAAAGAAAGGAAAAAGGGCAGAACTCCAGTGACAAATCCTAAAAATTAACAAACATCCAGAAAGTTACCCTATTACCGCTAGTACTAAATGAGGCGGCTGAGATCAGTTAAATTTACTGAAACTTGAGATCAGTCATTTTATAGAAAATGATTCTGATAAAATTAATTCAATCTGCAATTCTGATTTTTAAGCAGTAATAATGGTTCCCTTGGCTAAAATGCTGGGCTTTATAGAGGAGGGAAACTTTATTATTACCAAGTGGGGTATTCCCCCAGAGTTCTGATTTTGACTCTGTAGCTGAGCCAAGACATCTGGTAATTTCAAAAAATTGAACCTGATCTTTAACAAATATAGACACAAATGTGAAGAACATAAAACCGTTCTTCAGAATGAGCCTTAATGGGCTGCATTGCCTTTCAGAAACATTTTCTAATGAGTCTTCGGACACGAAGCAATTCCAATTTGTGATGCATTTGAGGCAAAACCAAGAGAAGAAATTACATTTGCTTTTCCCCACTGAGTTGTTCAGGGCCCCAGATTGACAAGCTTTGCACACTCGATTGTGGGCAATGCTATGCATGTTCAATTCCTGCACTTGCAGTTGCTGGCACCAGGAAGGCCCCAGCACAATGGAGCCCTTCAGACCCATTATGGACCAATAATCTGCAGACAGCTTGAGCAGCATATTATGATGAAAGTCCTGTCTGTGCCAAGCACTGTGTTAAACACTAGATGGAAAAAGCAAAGGGGAAAATGATATAGAGGTGAGAAAGACACAGAGCTCGTGGACCAGAAATGGTTAGTATAAACAGCTTTCCAAAATTCTGGCCCTCCATTCATCCTGTGTTTCTTGGGAGACTGAGCTTTGCCCAAGTTGACAAGCAGGCCCTTGAATTTGCAAACTCTGCTCTCCCACCTAACCTGCTTCCCATCAGATACCCTGCCTATCAATATACTCCCAGGTATTTCCTAGATTTCTCAGGGATCTCAGTCCCTGGTGTGTGACAGCCTGTACACTTGATTCCTGTTTTGCTGACACACCTAGTTAGCACCAATGACTTCATAGTTATCCCCTCCCAGATACTGGTGCCAATTTAGCCTGAGCAGAACAGGTTCAAGCTTGCTATATGGGTTTTTCCACAAGTCATCAAAATTTAGAGAGACTGAACATATGATAGAGTGCAATCTTTTTCTCTTTAGTTCTTCAATGATTTCAACAGTTGTAGCTGGGAGCCCATTATTGCCCACGCAAGGTACTTATGCAGCTACACTACCCAAAGAGCCAAGATCAAGGAAAAGCAATTTTCAGGCTTTGGGCCTCTTCATAAATTCCAGAGGAACAACCCCTCTCTGTGGTTAGTGAGGGTTAGTTCATAGGATTCCATTATGCAAATTAAGAAGTGTACCCTCAAACCACCCACCACCACCAATGCCAAGCAGACAGAGTTCCAGGGTGCACAGCTGGGGGATCTTCTTGTTCTTCGTATTTCCTTAGAGTGAACACCACCCATAGCAAGGACACATTTTGGCAAACAAAATCAAGATGACTTTAGCCTCATCCACTTTTTTTTTGAAGAGGTTTTTTGTTTGTTTGTTTGTTTTTTGCTAGAGGGCTCATGCACTAGCCAGCCAGCCAGCCAGACAGACAGAGAGAGACAGAAAGCGAGAACTCACCCCCCTAGGGGGGATGGCCACGCTGCAATCCTTTCTCCTCCATTCTCCTCTCGGGATCTTGGGCATGCATGTATATGTGCCTGGCCTGAGTTTAAGCCACTGGGTCCGGGACGCGAACCACAGTTAACTACATGGGAGTCCAGCGACATAGCCATTATGCTAACTGCTGGTCCCAGCCTCATCCACTTTTCATCCAAGTGCCCTGTAGAGGGCACAACCTATTCCAGTGTAAGCAGTGGACCTATTTCCATTTCAGGGGATAACTGCCCTTCTCATCCCTTCCTCAAACTTCTCCTGGGTATTTGCTCCTGGTAAGCCCATTGGCAGGATGCCTCTTACCTGGCAAGCCTACCTGGACTTCACAGAAAACATCATTCCCTTGGGCAACTCCACCAGCAGCTTTGCTTCCAGTGTTTCTGATATGCTAGTATTCAGGATCTTGATGAGACCATTAATTATTTTTCATAAGTAATATGTTAGAACGTTAAGTATCTTGAGTCAGTTATAGGGCACTTGTGTGTGCCTGCCCAAAATCTCAGCAGGATGCAGACATGGAGGAGAAGAGATTGTGGCATGACCATACCCCATGGGGGGTTGCTTTCTCCCTATCCGTTCTCTCTCTTTCTGTCTTTGGCATGCACATTTGCCCTGTGAAACTTAAAATCTTGTTCTACAACCAGGATATGTAAATTAGAACTCATGGTTCACCCCTTACATCATTGTGCAAGCTTGAGCAAGTTCCTTAAGTCCTTCATGCCTCAGTTACCTCCCATGTAAAATGAGAGGAATATTGTTAACCTCAGAGGGTGAAATTGAGGCCACATGGAAAGGTCAGGTATTCAAGTCCTGAGGTCTCCTACACTCTGGGAGCATCCCCATGCCTATGATCCTTTCTTTCTCCCTCTTTCTCATGGTAGAAATTAAAAAAAAAAAAAATTAAAACACCCAGCAGTACCTATTCCATGCTATATTTAGCACTTATACATTCAATATTAATTATTACTGTTACTGAATTCATCCTGTGAAAGATGTTATAATAAGATACTTAGAAACCAAACGGTCCTCAGTATTTCTGTGCGGCTAAAAATTGTTCAAAATAAAGTTTTCGGAAGCCACAGAATAAATCCTAAGTGAGGAGTATGGGGCAGCTTCTCCTACTTTGCCTTTGTACTGGGAGTGGAGCCATGCATAAATAGGGCCGAATCACGCATACATATATTTATGCACGTATGATGGGTACATAAATGAGACCATATTTCATATGCATGTGGAAAGTTCCTTTTAAATTCTTTGAGCCTCCTTAGCCTCATTTGCAAAGTGAGCCATAATTACATGAGACAATACATCTAATGTGTCTACCCGTTGTCCTCTTTCTCCTTCCTAAGTCCCTGCCCCAACTCCTTCTGTTGTCACTCTCACTAGCCAGCTTTTCCTCTCTCCCCCAACTCCACCCAAAGCATCAGAGCAAAAACAGAAAAGAAAATCATCCACAGTCCACTTCCCAGAGACAACCAATAGAAATATTGTGCTGCATTTTCTTCCTTGAGCAAGTTAGGGTTACCCCTCTGGGACCCTAACTTTGAGTTCTTTGTAATGGAGATAGAGAAAGATAAGCACACCAACTGGAAAGAGGTTTCCTGAGTTTTCAATGAGATTATGAAGCTTTAAGTACCTGGCATTGCATTCAATAAACATTGGTTCTTCTTTTCCTAGCCATGGTGCTGCTTAGAAGTTTGGTCCAAATCAGTGAAAATTTTTTCTTAAACTCAGTCGCCATTGGCCTGTGTATATAACTTTCCTGATCAGTGTGATTTTCCTAGGTGGCTTTGCTCTTCTGTTCTTTCCTTACCACCCTGTGTTTTGCTGATGGCAAATCAATGGCACATTTTTCTTACACAGCCTGCACTTGGTATTTTACTACCGACCATGAGGACCCCCGCCTTTTAATTACTCCTGCTGAGCCCAGCACTATATATAACACTAATGTTTCTGGGACTGCCAGCAATTAAAACCAAAAATAAATAACACATTACAAGCTGCAAACGCAGCTAGGCTTGGGTAACGCTAGGGGTGGATAGGAGGCTTTTTGTTTTTAATTGCTCAAGTTTCTCCAGGCCCTGCCGATATAAACACCTGACAAGCAGCTGTTTGCCAGGGGATGGAGCAGAGGCAGCCCGGATGGAAATCTTTCTTCTGATGTTCTTTTCCTTGCTCTGGGCCCCAGGGAACTGACCGACATTCTCTGCCTCAGTGTTTCTCTCTGCAAAAGGGAAACATTCAAGAACAAAGCCGACTGTATACACACACTTATGACCATGTTGCTCTTGGTGGGGTATTGAGTCGGAAAAGGCTTTATTGATTTTTGCTGTTGTTGCTGGTTTTCTAGCTTGAATAAGACACTGAAAGGGCAGTTTTGATGAATACTTATCTTAATTCATATATTGAATATGTGAAGTTAATACCAGAGATTGTCCATAACCAGGAAAAGCAATTACTAAATCCATTTGTGAAAGCTCTCTTTGAAGCCCAACTTAGAAAATTAACTTTGATTTTTCCAAAGGAAGTCCTTGCGCAGTACCCACATCAAAGGGTTGGGCTGAGCTTATGACAGCACCAAGTTGTGGAATACAAAAGTACAGGTTGGTTGAAAGGATCCTGAATCTCACTCACTTGCTGCCCCTGAAGATACCTTCAATAGAGCGCTGATTTTTTTCTACCTTATAGACATAAGAGGAAAGGCTCAAAATGTCCTGACATTGTTCATGCATGTGATACATCTCCGCAAAATTGTTCTTAGAAAAGGTCAGGAATGATGCTCCTTGTTGAAACTGCTGGATACCTCCTTAAAGATCCTTCTCAGCAACAAAGTCAAATGATCTCAGGGTAGCTCTTCTCTGCCCCAGCTCTATGAAACCTCGTTTTGGTGAAGATAACACAAGAAAGTATACACCGCTGCCCACTGAGGCAGATGCTGAAATGATTGCACTGTTGTTAAGTCTCCTCCATTCTTACTGGCTAGACTGCCAAGAAATGCAAGATGGAAAATTCAAACACACTGGGGAAAATCCACATGCATTTTTCTTTACCCATGGGTGTTAGTGGCTTTGCTGCGGGCAAAGCATCTCTCTTAAAAGCAACAAATAATGAGCCTTGACAGCAGCAGTACTGAACTAAGCTGACGCATGAATGTTATCATTGTTCTTTCCTGCTATGGGCATTAGTCCATGTTCAGCCCCAAGCCAGAATGTCTGCATAGAGAACAAAGCTGATTATCTCAACAGCAGCTTTATTCTCTGCATGCTGCTAATGCAGGTAAATAAGCTCAAGGCTGGGCCTCCCTGTTGGGGAAAGAAACACCCAAGGACAGAAGCCTAGAGGGCCCACAATTGTATTGTCCATTTGCTCCATTGCACATTGCTTTTTCTCCATGGTTCCCTTCTCGAGCAAGGAGCCCCTGCATGGCTTTCAGTTACATGAGAAGTGCCAGCCTGCCTCACTCAGTAAATTCAATAGTCATCATGTTTTCACAAGCCTAGAAAAGTCCTAGCTTTCTCCTTCAACTCTGGTATTATTTGCCCTTCCACAGCACCTGCCAAAGCTCTGGGCACCAACCTCCCTGCTTAGGGAGAGGTTGAGGGGAGAGCAGGGGACACACAGTCAGCAGCCCAGCTGTCTGGCACATCCCAGCTGGAAGCTCAGGCTCCATTGCCCCTCCATCTCTTTTCAAGTCACATCCATCAACATCCTTTTTGCACCCTGTCAGGTTCATGGCCCCCACCTCCACCCCAGCCCACCCTCTGATTGGCCTGCTTTCCTTGAACAAATGTTTTATTTCTCGCATCAATGACTATCTTGGCACTGCAGCCCCTGTTATACACTGGCTTGAACACCATACCCATTTAATGTGAGGGGTAATCATTTTTCTTTTGCAAATATGGAGCAGAAATTGTTAAGGTTCCCACCCACTGCTCACGGTGCTATCAGATGATTTGGCCTCTGAGAGGTGTTAGAAAGAGTCAAATAAGAACAGAATTGTCTATTAGATGCAAAGATGGCACAGGAGTGGCCATTGCAGGGAAATGCCTACTTGTCATATTCATCAGGGGGTGAAAATTCAAATGCCTTCAAGGTTGGACAGATTGAATAAATGTAGAAAGAGATCCTTTGTTAAAAATAAATAAATAAATAAATAGAAGAAGAACAAGGAGTGGTAGGACCCAGAGGAAGTGGAGAACATGCACCCTTCTAACAGGCATTACCTCATACAGTTTAATTTGAAATATAATTGCTGTCCAAAAACCCATCTAAACACTTTACCCTGCCAGTTTGCAGTTTCTGGATTGTAGCAAGCTCATGGCTCAGAGACATAGACAGCTGGGTATCCATCATAACTCTGCCACTTACTGGCTACCTAACTTTGAAAACTTAACATAAACTTCTAAGCATTTGTTTCCTCACTATAAGAAATAAGCTAAGAGAAGTCACAGCACTTACATCATAGGAACAATTATGTAGTGAGCCTAGGACAAGTCCTGACTCACAGAGGAACAGATCCATATTTGGTTCCTATGCTATAAAGCCTTCCACAGATTTCACTTTCACTAGGTAAATACGAATAGTTGAAAATTTGTCTCTTCCACAAGCCAGGTAAACATGGAATGACTTCAAAATGTTCTTGGAAAATGGAAGTATAATTTTGATGCCAAAAAACCGAAATAGCAGTTTTTCATAATAGGTATTCTCCATGGAATTTTTAGATGCCAGTGGTAAGCCTCTCATTCATGCACCATGTTGTCTGAAGTCATCCGGACTTTTCAGTTACTGAAGGAGCCTCACTAGAGTTTACTAGTCCTCAATGAAAAATTCTCAAGCAAATGATCTTAGAAACAGGGAGCTCCCTGGTGTCATTCCTTCATTCACAAACCCTTGTTAAGCACCCAGTAGGTTCCAAGTACTGTCATTTCAAGTTTGTTCTTTTCTGAGTCCTTTAACGTTAGCCCCATAGCTCCAGATAAGCAGTTCAGACTTGTGTTCTGATTTTACTGAGAAAGACAAGAGCCGATTTTACTGATTTTTCACAGAACGACAAGCGCTATCTTTTCTTTATCCATGCATAAATATTGATCAGATGACTTTTTACATCATCTAATTGCTAATTGCACATCTGCTTAGAAACATCCTTTGTCCAACACTCCCTCAAAGCAGCTGCACAGGAACCTGAACTATAATTTCTCTAACACGTCCATCAACATTTACACCCAGCTCTATACCACCTACAGAAATGTTTGTGGCACTTAAAACCACAGCTGGTTTTCAACACTCACACTGTAATTCCCCTATTAACAAGGTTTAAAAAATCATTCTGGGGTGGACCAGGAATTATGTAAGCCACAGATATAACAGTGATTATACCTTGCCCTTCTGGGTGGCTCTCACCTCAGCCACAGGAATCACTTCACAAATGCTAATTAGTCACATTCATTCAGGGCTGCCCCATGCGGAATGTGGCACTGACTGGAGACTGGAAGAGAAGCCCAGAGCCACTTTCTCTATTGAGCGGGGAGGCCAATGGCTCAGAGCCCAGCTTTACTCCATGCGAGGTACTAGAGAACAGAATGAGGTAATGCGGTGGTGCAGGAAACACAGAGAAAGAATAAAGTAATAACAGCCTAAGGGGTCCCAAAATTCAAAGGGAGGAGGGGAAATTGTCCTTTTCCATGGGAGTTATGACTGGGATTGGAAGGAACTGAGCCAACATCTTCCTGGTTTAGCTTTGCCAGACCTCTTGACATGAAAAACCAAGATGGTCTTTTGACTGATCTCTTCTCTGGTCTCTCCCCACCCACCCTGCCCCCAAACTAAATGTGTTCACTGCTATCAACCTTCCTATATTGCAGATCTGAATCAGGTAATTACCTATTAAGGCTCCTGAACACTCCCTAACCTTACCTCCATACCACCACTGCCTGTTTTAGGGATCAGGGCAAAACACAGCCTGCTGCCAGTGTGTGGAACAAAGTTTTATTGGCACACAGCCATAGACATTCATTTATGCATAGTATATAATGGGTCTTCATGAAGTTTGCAAAAAATGGGTAGTACTAAAGAAACAGGCATGGATTTAAAAACTCTTGCACCAAAAGAACCCTGTACTACAACTCATTTTTTCATGAAATTTTTGAAGTCCCCTTGTATGGCTGCTTTTGTGTTCCAATGGCAGAGTTGAGTCATGCAACAGATCATATGACACGCAAAGCATAAAATACTGTCTGTTCCTTTTAAGAAAATATTTTCTAACCCCTGGTCTATGGCAATGCTCTTGATGCTGTCCTGCAAAGCATTCCTGACAGAACTGTGTTCATTGACCTCTTACAAGTATGAAAATACTTTGAAGACACCTGGTTTATCTTAAAATTATGTGACTTTTGAGCTACAATATATTCATGCTTGTCTTAGCATAAAAATCATAGCTAGTTTATTTGTTCCAAGTAAAACTGATGACCCAAGAAAATGCAATTATTTGGAGGGGATTGATTTTTAGCCATAGGGTGTGTTCACTTGCTAGAGAGAGATAAAGAGGAAAAGTGAGAAATTATCCCCAACTCAGAAGGCCACATCACAATCCCTTCTCTTCCATTCTCTAGGATTTGGGGGCATGCATACACATGTGCCTGGCATGTTTGTTTTCAAGCTGCCAGGTTGGTCTGGACTCAAATTAGCCATGTGAGATCCAGTGCCTTACCCATCATTGCCACCTTATGATTCCCGGTCAAGGCCACCTGAAACACTCTGGGTACTCTTACAGGTAGCCATGAAACTGAGGAACTAGAGGGCTAGGAAAGGGGATTGTGGTGTGACTAGACCCCAGTTATGGAAGGGCTTGAGGATTTTTCTTTCTCTCTCTCACCCCATTATTTATACATGCATAAACTCTCTCTCATGAATACAAAAAGAGAGAGAGAGAGAGAAAGAAAGGAAAAATGGGCAGTAAGACAATGAGAGATAAACAGAACAAGAAACAACTATACTCACCTCCCTTCCCTTTCACTCCCTATTCCAGGGCTGGAGAAACAAAGAGACAGGATTGCTAGACCTCAGAATACTGGGTCCATTGACAGAGGTGGGACTACAGAGGCCAGTCGTGGTGGAGCCAAGTGAGATAAAGTAATAGGGTGTAACAGTGTATAGTTAGCAAGGCTCCTCTTTCTCAGTTGGCTAATCTCCCACCAGCATCCCCTCCTGGCTAAGTCCAGCTAAAAGTCAGGTGGTAAGGGAAGCCTGAGAAATGAAGCTGTCTTACACAGTACAAAGTAATAGAAGGGCAGGTCATGGTTCTGAGAGCAAATAAACAAATGACTGCCACTGAAAGCCATGAGGGGAGGTTGCCACCAGTAACAAGAGTCCATCTACGTGGCCAGTAAGAGGTGAAGGAGAATGATGGAACCTTGGTGAATTCATTACAGCATAGGACCTGCTCCCCAGCGTTAGAACTCAGAGCTTCCCTCTGACCAAACAGCATTGATTGCCAGAAACATATTCAGCATGATGAAATTCAACTGGAAAGCTGACTCATACAAAGCCAGAGTAACCCTCTAGTTGATGAGATATGTGAGAAAACCCGAATATTATTTCCCTGTATGAAAACTGCCAGGAAATCCAACTCACTGGAAAAAATCTTCAGATCACAGATGCAGAATCGGAGAGAGCTTATTTTATAATCAGTACATTTTAAGGAATCACATTTCCTTAGTTTGAGGAAATATCTCCAACAACAAGGTTCTCTGCCATTCAAAACAGATTCATTTCATCTTTGGGTAAAAGTCCTTCATAGAATTGTGCCTCTAGCCTTGCAAACTTTGATCAGTGACTAACCTGTTATGCTTCTATGACTGACTAATGGCAACTGATATGCTGACACAATCAATCAAGTCCTAATATGGCCTGGGAGACAGTCTCTCTTTGAGAGGACTTCTATATCTTTGTTCTTACACATTACATGTTGCTAGCATGACTTAACTTCAAGATGACAATCATTTCCAGAATATTAGGACAGGAAAATGGAAAAATGAAATGAGATAGGCTTACTATAGTTCCTCAAATGCCACATGTATGTCATGTTTCTGTTGTCTTCCTTTACTTTTCTGGTCCTCAGCTGTAGAAGATAATTCATACTGTGATAACCACATTCTTCACTTTCCCACCTGCAGGCCTTTGGTGATCTTTCTTCCTGGATGTTCATTCTCAAACTCCTTTCAGTGTTTAAAGTTCAGCTTGATATCCCTGCCTGGTCTATCATTGTTCTATCCTGATCTCCAAGTCAAATTAACATAGTAGCCCTTCCCCTGAGGTCTCAGAGTTAACTTCTTTACATAAATTACTTTATTATTATAGCCATAGACCTTGTTTGACTTCCAAAATTACACAACAAAAGACAAGAACCAGATCATCTTCACCTTTACTTCCCCAACTGTGCTTGGCATACAATACGATCTCAATGCTCTGAGTAATAACTCCTGGTTTCTCTCTGAAGATATTCCCCTAAAGCATCCTACTGTCAGATAGTCCTAATTTTTAACATATTCTTTCTTTTGAACTAAAATTTTATGTTTGTTTTAATTCATTTAGATGTCTATAACAAAATATCTTAGGACTAGGTAATTGATGAAAAGCAGAAATGTGTTGCTCAAAGTTCTAAGATGAGGGTGCCAGTAGATTCAGTGTCTGCTGAGGCTACATTCCTTATTTACATCACCTTCTTCATGTTTTCATGTGACAGAAGGAGCAAACATGCTCCCTTGGACCTCTTTGATAAGACACTAATGCTACCCCTCTCCATGAAATTGTGCCTGTAGCACTGCTTGCCTTATCTCAATGTTCTACCCTCATAACCTACTTCCCAAAGGCCCCGCCTCCAAATACCGTCACACTGGGGACCAGGTTTCAATACAGAAATGCTGGAGGTACACAGGCATTCTGACTGTACTGGCAACTCTTTAGATGTTTGAGTAAAGCTATTAGGTTATAACTGAGTCATACCTTCTACACTTTGGACTCTACTGCCCCTTACAAGGGCTCTGAGTGTCCATTCCTGTCATCTTCTTTCCACATCTACAGAAAATATGTCATCAAATCATGCCTGACATTGATCATGATTCATAGATGCTTGATTCCTTTCACGCTCTTAGAAATCATCATCTTAGCTAACTTTTTTCTCCCGACATATCCCACTCTCACTTTTGTGTTTTCAGCTTTTCTGTACACCGTTTGTCTACAGACCATTTTTTTTTTCTTTCAGACCAGCTCTAAATCATGGCATTCCTAAGCTTTAGCTATAGATAACATAACTGGCCCCTCTGTTGAGAATTGAGCTGTTCCCTGCTTTGCCATCCTTTCAGTTGCCACAAAAGTTTTAGTTAATTTTCAAGTGCATGAAAATAAATGTGTTTGGTATTATAATAACCTTATTCTACAACCCAAATTTAAGCCAATCCATCACCAAGAGAAAGAATGTAAGTATTTCTCAGGCACCTAACTGACTATAGGCTTAGTACCCAATACCTTATCCATGCCACCCTCAGCTCTCAACAGACTACTGAAATATCCTGCCCTCCAACCTATTCTCCACACAGTATCTGCAGTAAGCCTTTAAATACAAATCTGGTCTTCACACTCCTTTATTTAAAACATAGGCCCCCCATTGTTCTCATGACAAAGACCAAAATTCTTAACATGGTTTTTATTGTCTTAAATCCTTTAGAAACCACTGAATTGTGCCTTACTTTCCAATCCCAAATTAGATCACACAAGGCCCTCTACTGCAGTCTCATAACCCCATATGCCATTACCATGGTCATGCAAGTAAAAGTAAAGACATAAGTGCAGACTCATTTGGTAGGACCACATCTGTCTCTGCTCCTCACCACATCCCAAGCATCAGAAACCACACAGGCCACATAAATTTTTTCAACAAGTATTGAAGTAAAGAAGGGAGGATTGTATGGTAGACTGAATAATGACCTCTAAAAGATATCCACATCTAATCTCTAGAACCTGTAGATGTTATCTTATATGGCAAAAGGGACTTGAAAATGTGGTTAAGGATCTTGAGATGAGATTATCCTAGATTTCCCAGGTGGGTCAAATGTGGTCATAAGGGTCTTACAAGAAGACAAGAAAGTCAAAGGAGGAAGCAGGAGATATAAAGATGATAACAAAATTTGGGAGTGACTCAAGAGTAAGGCCATAAGTAAAGGAAAGCAGGGAGCCTCTAGAAGCTAGAAAAGGCAAGGAAGTGGTTGTACCCTAAAGACTTTGGACAGAACCAACCTTGCCAACAACTTGATTTCAGCCTAGTGAGAATGATTTTAGACTCTAGCCTCTATAACTATAAAAGAACAAATTAATATTGCTTTAAGCATCACATTTGTAGTAATTTGTTATAGCAGCCACAGGAAACTAATACAGATGGCAGTATCTTAGTCTGCTATTGTGTTGCTAACAAAAATACATGAAACTGGAAAATTTACTAAAAAATAGAGAATTAGTTGGCCTATAGGAATGGGGATGGTATCAGGCTACATCACAACATGACTGACAGAGCAAAGAAGCAAGTGAGCACATGCAAAGAGAGACCTGGGCCAGCCATCTGCCTTTTACTACAACCTGCTCTTATGGAAACTAACCCCTTTCTAATGAGAACTAAAACTCACTCCCTCTCTTGAGCCAGCATTCATCTATACTTGAGGGTGACACTGCCATGAGCCAAACATGGCCCACTAGACCTCAGTTCTTAAAAGTCTCGCCAACTTTCAACTTGGCCATTACACTAGTGACCAAGTTCCAAACATCAACTTTGGGGATCAAACCATTATCTAAACCATAGCAGTAAGAAAGAAGGAAAAGAAAAATATATTTCTATCCATTTATAATATTTGGGGAAAGGTAAATGCTTTACTTAAAATACCTGAGAGAAAAAAAAATCTTTTCGGAAAGATCAGTTTGTCTATCCAGATAGGGATTGCTGTTCCTTAAAAGAGGCCTTCTACATTTGCCCAATTTCATCTGACTCTGTTGAGGACTTCCAGCTCCCCCATCTTCACAGCCCTTACACTTTGGATGATATCCTCCTCCCTGGTCTGGGTGAACACTTCTAAACTTCTGATTTGTAGGGTTCTGAACATCTTGCATCTTGTCAGGCATCTGACCTCCTCTTCTCAGACTCTACCATAGGAGTTCCTACCTAACCCCTGATGACTGCAGGGCTCAAGCAGCCTCTCTGCGATATGAGTTGCATTCACAACAAGCAGTGGTCGAACATCACCTGGAGCTCAGGTAATCAAGGTCTTCAACAAGCTCTGACCACCACACACAATGCCTTCCTGCCTGTGAATCACAAAGACCAATATACTTGGGGACTTTCCCAAGAGAGATGAAAAAAACAATCCTTAGAAAACTTTGCCAATCGGAGCTGCCCAACTATATTGCCATCTGCAAATCCTGCTCAAATGTATTCCAGAGCTTGTCTTTTCTCCCTCATTGAAGGCCAAGTCTTGCCTGGCATGTGTCCTAATTTCTCTCTGCCTCAAAGAAGCCCCCTGACCGAAGGAGGCTGGTTCTCTTTCTATTCAAAGGAGCACAACCTTCCTGCCTCAGCAAATGACATGACATTTGCATAAAGCCTGAATTGAGATGCTCTGGAGCGAGTGATGCATTCAGAAAGCCCCTTGCTCTGTTCCTGTCCATCAGCCTCACCCGGATCATCTGCCCCATGTCTCTGTTTCTGCACAGCCAGCTTCAGAGCCAGCTAGCACAGGGAGGCAGGAACTGGGCCAGCTGCCTGACGACTCTAATGTTAAAATGTGTTGAACATTCACAGGCCACGGAACTCTGCTAAGTGAACCAAATGGGCCTCCCTAAAGCCATATGCTCGCTCCATCACATCCCAGCTGCAGCTCTCCTGCAAAAAGGGAGCAGACTTGCTGGGAAGGTTTAGAGATTGCTTTTTTCTTTCCTGTTGAACTGCTAATACCAGATGCTGATGTCACAATCAGAGAACTGGCAAAGAAAAGTCAACCGCAAGCATAGTATCCCCAGAGAACAAGAATGCACCCTTTCCTCACAGCTAATTTTTGGAGACCTCTTTAGATGTGTACATCCCCTATTCATTCTTAAAGAATAAGATCGTCACTGAGGAATAAGGAGCTAAGTAGAGACTGGCAAGCTCTTCAATACTTTCCTTTCTCTTGGGCACATTAAGGTATGGCTGTCTGAGTTTGGACCAGTGGAGTAGACCAAGTGCCACTTCCATAAAAATGGAATCTTCCATGATCTAGAGATAACACCCATCTTAGTGTTCCTAGGACTGTCCTGGTTTTAGCACCAAAAGTCTGCTTCCTGGGAAAGCCCTTAGTCCCCACCAAATTGAGATAGTCATCCTAGTGGTTTTCCCCATGACCATCCCCAGCAGCTAAACAGAGAGGGCTTCTAGGCCCTAGATCATGATTCTCAAACTCAAGCCTGCATTCGTAGATAGCTTGTTAGACAGCTTGTTAACATAGATTGGTTTGGGCCACACAGTGGCACAGCAGCTATACAACACTCTATGAGGCTGGACCCACATGGGAAGGCCCCTCATTCACATGTAGAGGCCTTCTTGTACACAGTAGACCTGCACGTGCATGCCTGTGATCCAGGCTGGCTGAGGCTGAGTTGGATCATGGCATGAAGACCCTGTTGGGGATGACTTTCCTCTCAAAAGCAATAAATGAATAAACTTAAATTTACACATGCACGTGCACACTCACATACAAACACACACACACACACACACACACACACACACAGATTGCTGGGTCCCACCCTAGAGTTTCTGGTTTAGTAGGCCTGGGGTGGAGCCCAGGAATTTAATATCTAATACACTTCCAAGTGAGGCTGGTGCTAATAGGCCAGGGATCACACTTTGAGAAACACTACCCTAGTTTAGTGCCTCTAAGACTTTGCTAGATACCATAGTTATCTAGGGAGTTTAAAGAAAGAAAACTAATACCTAGGCTGCTCTTCAGAGCAATTAAGACAGAATCTGTGTAGGTTCCAGTCATCAGTGGTCTTAAAAGCTCCACAGGTGATGGATTTTCAGCCAAGTTTGAGAATAGGTGCCCTCTATCAGCGTTTTCAAATGTTAATATCCCTGTCAATTACCCAAGGATCTTGTTAAAATGCACTCTTATTCAGTCCAGCTGGAAAAGGGCCTGGGCTCCTTCATTTTAACAAGTTCCAAGGTCACGATTGAGTAACTGGTCTGGGGAGCCACACTCCGAGCAGCAAGGCCCCAGATCAGTTGTTCTGTGTCTCAGGTGTACATTCAGAATCACCTGAAAAATCTTGCTAGATGCAAAGATTGCTGGGCACCCACACCCAGAATTTAGGATTCAAATCTGCCTGGTATGAGGCCTAAAACTCTACATATTTTAGTTCCCAAAGAAAGTTCAGGATACACTACCAAAAAATAAATAAATAGAAAAGGGAATGGACTCTGGATGAAAAGCAACAAATGCTCCCTTTCTTAATACAGATCCCAATCCATTTAGGGAAGCGTTTATGCTCCCCAAATTAACAACAAACATTACATCTGCCTAAAGGTCTTCCTGTGATGCTAGGAAGTAGTCACAAAGACAAAAAAAATCGTAATAATCTCAACATTAACTAAATAGTTTCTGACAGAGGCCAAACCAGATTAGAAATAGCTCATTGTCAATAGTATTCAATATTATCACTACCACAAAAACAGCAGCAACAAATGTGACTGTAATTGCTACCACCACCACCTTCATTTACACCATCGCCATCCAAAGATTGCTTTCTACATACCAGGTTCTGCCATCAGTGCTTAAAACAACCCTAGGAGAAAGGAACTGCCTTCATGTTATACTTGAGGAAACTGAGTCACTAAGAAGAGAAGTAATATGCCCAAGGTCATAAAACTAGAACCAGGATTGGAAATCAGACAGTCTGACTCCAGGGTTGATTTTAATAATTATTGTTTCATACTCTCTCCCTCAGAGACCAGGGTGGGGGGGACTATGACCTGAAAAGAAACAGCCAAACATTATTAAGATAATTACCACTAATGTCCTTCTCTCTTTCCCAAGTCTTAAAACTAAGTATTCACTAAGGAACACTGGAGCTTTGTTTGCAAAGAAAATACAAAACCACAGAAAGCAAAAATATGTCAACCAAATCTAAAGCAACAATGGAGGTCCTGCTTCTGACCAAAAGCTTTGGAAAACTTTCCCAGTTCCTACTCTATAGATACATTACATTGAGAGTGAAAAGTATTTCCCATCATGTCTATAACTTGGGACAATTCCACTTAGCATCAGTTTCCTCATATCAAGAAGTGGAGCTAAAACAGAATCTGCCACATAGGCTTGTGGGGAGAATTAAATAAAGTATTACATGGGAAGCACCCAGTTTAGTATCTGCCCATAGTAAGAATTAAAGAGGTGTTAACTATGATACACTATCATCATTTAAAAATATCTATTTTGGAATATTATTATGAGGATCATAGACAACATATACTCTGGGCCAGCCCCTTAGCCTAGTGGTTAAAGGAGCTAGATCCCAGACGGCTGGCCACAGTTGAATTCCTGCCCCAGTGGCTTGAAAAACACATGGGGCACTTACTTATGCATGCATACACAAAATCCCCAAAGAATGGAGAAATAGAGGAGAAGGAATTGGCATGATTATATCCATGGTGGGATGCTTTAATCCTTTCCCTCTCTCTCTGTTTCTCTCTGGGAAGTGCATGTGTCCTCGGACAATTAAAAAAAAAAAAGAAGGAAAACATGTTACATGCCTGGCACTGAATAAATATACAAAATGGTAACTGTTACCGCATCATACTACCTTGGAGTAAATCAGTATTTGCAGAATGCATCATGTATCCAGATTTACTCATTGCTCACTCAACAATTATTTGTTGAGAAGGGGACACATTCTTCAAATGTTTTTAAGGTAGAGCTAATAGAATATACAAATGGATCAGATGTGGGGTGTGAGAGGAAGAAAGGAGTCAGAGACCCTTAAATGCACAGACCTATTCACTACTATGAAGCAAAACAAGAAGAGTGAAGCAAGAGACACAATCATCCAAATCACAGGGACACCTGTACACAGAAGTCTGTTCTTCACCTGGAGGGCAAGAGGGAGCCACTGAAAGGTTACAGATAATATGAGAGGAGTGCCAAGTTGAAGATGAGATGGGTACAGTGGAACCAGTAGAAAGTCTTAAATAATACAGTTGAGTGAAATGAAATAAAGCCTGAACTAAAGCAAACAAGGAGGGGTGGATAGGAGAGAAGATACGTTAGCAAAAGAAGTAGTGCAAGTTTCTGACAGCTTTAGTGGGAAGGCTGAGGAAGTGGAAGAACCCAGCTAAAGTCTCAGATTTCTGACTTGGAAGTCATGGCAAAGATTGCCAGCTACCAACCTTTCTTCATGCCCATCAGAAATACAGCTACTATGTGATAATCTTGGAAAAATATTTTCCCCAAATTCCTCACAGACAGAGGTCACCATGTGACAGTTTTAGCTGATGAGATGTAACTATTGAGAGACACTTTTAAGAAAGTTCCTTAAAGAGAGCTTACTCAGCTGAAACACACCATGTCATGTCACCCCCTTCCTTTATCCTGCCTGGAACACAGTCAGGGAAGTGGTTGAGAGGAACAGACATACTATAACCACAAAGGGAAACACTTGTTATGGAGGGTAAAGCAAAACTCCTGGGTTCATGACTATAATGTGGTAACCCTGAATCTGAGAGGGCTTATACATGTTTACCTATCTAAAGAAGTCACTCAGAGGTCCCATAGGCGAAGACTTTGGTTCATTTGACTTACCGGAGGAAACAACGGCAGCTAGTCAGGGAAGAGGCCACGGCTCAACGTCACGCTGCAAGCAGTTTTCTAGAAGCTTGAGTGTGTGTAGGTTATTTAGTTTCCTCTCACCCTTCCAGAGTTTTATAATCAGTTTAATAAAGTCCACTCTGCTCAGCTGCTTGCTTTCTCTACCTCATTATTGTGGGGTATTGCATCTTCTTCAGAAAACAGTGTTGGCCTGAGGCTGTTTCCTAAGACAGGGTAGAGGGCAGCCAAAGATGGATAAGGTAGGGACCAACAGATGGCATAGTGATTACATAACTGAACTCTCACATAGTTAACCACAGTTCACATCCCAGACTTGGCACCTGGCAGCTTAAAATTCACACTGGGTGCATGCATGTGCGTGCCTAAAATCCCAAGAGGAGAATGGAGAACAAGCGATTGCGGAGTGGCCATCTCCCGGGAAGGCAATTTCTTGCTTTCAATCTCTCTGTCTTTCTCTGTCTCTCTGGTGAATGCAAGTGCCCTTTAGCAAAAATCTCTCTAGAAAAACAGAAAGAAAAGAAGATGGATAGGGCAAATAGTCCATGTCCAGATGACACTCCACAATGACAATCCCTTGCAACCATTGTGTCAGCCCTGGATGGCAAAATGGCTATTGAACAAGGAAAATGTTGGAGGAGGAGTAACACTATAATTTTCATAAGACATAAAGAAAATTCAGCAGAATCAAACTAAAGACCATTTTATTCCTTCTTGAAGCATTTCTGGTCTCAGGTTGAACAATGTGTATTTTCTTTGGGCTCTTCACCATTTGCCACCAAATAGAGCCAGAGAAGCATAGAATTTAGGATTGGGAAGATTTTAATTTTAAGTCACTCTCATATGCAGGGTGGGGAGGGGGAGGAAAAAATGATGCAGATTTGCCTCTAGTAGCTATTGAGCCATCAGAAAAGCCCTGATGTATTGTCCATCATGACTTTCCTGAAGACCCAATAATATATCTGTCTAGGATGCAAATCCTCTTTGAGGTGGCATCCTGGTTCTTGTTTTCAGTGCTACTCCTACCCATCTCTAGCCTGCACTGAGCAATGATATGTGGCTATCCAGTGATACAAGTCTATACTGAAACCCTTGGCCCTCAGTGGAATGAGGTTACAGTATGTCCCACCCTATAGAAGCCAGGATGGTTCTCCTCCATGAAGTACCCTCATGGTGTGGCTGTCCTGACCTTATTTAAGAAACCATCATCTAGGCCTTGACCCTCCCTTGGCTCTCCCCTGCCTACAAATGTAATATCATTAGCCCATATAGAATAGCTCCTCCTCTCAGGAGCAAATTCACATTAGCCAAATTTATGGACCTGATATTTAAACCCAAACAGTGATTTCTCAATTTATAGTAAGACTAATATAACTATAACATAAAAACAGTGTTTGAAGAGCAAAAACGCAGAGCAAGAATTTTTTTAGACAGACTATTTGAGAGCCTCAGGATAAAACAGAGATGACCTTATCAAATGGGACTTGGAGTGACTTGACTGCAACTTTCAAATCCTCCCACTCTAGGGGTACATATATGTACAGCATCAGAAACACAGAAAGATCTTCAGAGAAGGCTCCCCACTTCCACCTCCCACCCCTACCTGAGAGGGCCTCCATTTTCATACAGATTCTCCTGATTGCAAGGTCTTCCTTTGAATATGCAAGCAACTCTAGCAGGTTGGCTGTCTATTCTTATTGCTTCTTTAAGATGACTTTGCAGCATTTCTGCTCTGATCTATTATGTATTCATATTAAAGTTTAACACAGAGACGCCATTCTTATTTCCCTCGTTTCTGAGTTCTAAGGAATGACTCATTTTAGACCCCAAGGAGTGACAAAAGCAATGAAATTACAGTGATTTCTGCCTGTGGCATTAGAGCCCTTCTCATGGTTTCATAGTCTAATGTTATGTTTAATACTGGCAAGACTTTCAATTCTGGGCTGCAGGGAAACTTTTCAGGAAGGCCTCACATAGTCCCTCTGCTCAGGAAATAAGCCACAATTTCCCTAGAAAAGGGCTTTAGAGCTGTAGCTCTACAGATTCCAAGGCTAGCTAGGTATAATCATCCTTCTGTCGGTAGGGGCCAGTGCACGGCTTAATTCATGTTTGAATCATAGAGGGCAATCATTGGCATCGTAACTTAACAATTCCCCTAACTGTTGTCACTTCCTATAGTTCAAGCCCTCTCTCTTCTCCCTAGCAGGCCAGATTAATCATACTGTATTTGGACAGCTGAATAGTAAGCCCAAGTATAAAAGGGGTTTTCTGGCAGGAGAGGCGGGTTCCACACACATTACTGATGAGATCGTCAATTTCTCTGGCACTGGCACGATGGAAACAACTTGCTGTTGACATACAAGTCACCATATGCAAAATATATCATTCCAAGAGGCAATTTGCATGGGCGGCTGCAGTTCTTAAAAACACCATAGGAGAAAAGGAACCTATTGACTCCCTCCTCCCTCTGAGCTGGCACCCGTTGCCAAACAAACAGCACTGAGTCAGTCATCAACCTCTACTGCCTGGCTGTCCAGGCCAGATGCGCCAGAGGGGACTGGAGGAGCACATCTGCTGCCTGCTTCCAGCCTGTTTCCAGCAAGTCCTGTGCTGCTCTCTGACTTCATCTTGTAAAACGAGATGGTTGAACGAAAGTCCTTTCCTGTTCTCATATTCTACTTTCAATTGGTGCTTTACTAATTACGAAAAAAAAATTACACAGTTCTTCGAATACATAGGGATCAATCCACTTTATAATAGAAAAAAAAAAGCAATAATTCACTTGGCAAATATATATGAGCATCTTCCACACAGAAGACACACTATATTCTGCTATAGAGTGTAGTTACATAAATATGGACACACTGTTTTCTTTTTTTCTCTCTTCCTCCTTATTTTTTTAGTTTTTGCTATAGGGCATGTGTACTTGCCAGAGGGAGACAGAGAGAGAGAGAGAGAGGGAAAGTGAAAGATCACTCCACAGGGAGCACATCTGCTGCCTGCTTCCAGCCTGTTTCCAGCAAGTCCTGTGCTGCTCTCTGACTTCATCTTGTAAAACGAGATGGTTGAACGAAAGTCCTTTCCTGTTCTCATATTCTACTTTCAATTGGTGCTTTACTAATTACGAAAAAAAAATTACACAGTTCTTCGAATACATAGGGATCAATCCACTTTATAATAGAAAAAAAAAAAGCAATAATTCACTTGGCAAATATATATGAGCATCTTCCACACAGAAGACACACTATATTCTGCTATAGAGTGTAGTTACATAAATATGGACACACTGTTTTCTTTTTTTCTCTCTTCCTCCCTATTTTTTTAGTTTTTGCTATAGGGCATGTGCACTTGCCAGAGGGAGACAGAGAGAGAGAGAGAGAGGGAAAGTGAAAGATCACTCCACAGGAGAGATGGCCACTCTGATAGCCTTTCTCCTCTACTCCCTTCAAAGGATTTTAGGCACACATATGGACCCAGTGTGATTTTCAAGCCAACAAGTCCAGGACTCAAACTATACAGTTGGCTGCATGGGATCCAGCACCTTAACCTCCACACCACCTGTTGGCCCTGGATACATTGTTTTTATCCTTATATTTTGTCTCAGTGACTATCTGATAAAGTTGAAACAAGAAGTCATTAAAAGAACTGGGTGGAAATCAGGGATGGGCATGACTGAAGTGTTTGGGGGTGCAGGGATGGGAGGGGTGAGACCCCTAAATTTATTGCAGGGTCTGAATTCAGGTTCATACTTTACCACTTACCAAACTTGCATTCTTGAGCTCCATTTCTCTTGTCCAAATAGGCTTAAGAACAGACAGACCTCATAGGCTCACTGTGAGACCAGGAGGAATAAAACCATCTGAAAATAAACAGGCATGCTTCTCTATCTTTCCGTTTCTGCCAGAGTGTAGTCATCTCATACAATAATATGCAATTTGACCAAGAAAAAAAAAAAAAGAAAAGTATGTTGACCATGTTATATTACATGGACAAATTTCCTTTTAAAATAAAACAAAATAAATCTAGTGTCATTGTCAAGGATGAGTGAGACTTAGAAACTGACTACATTAAGGATGTCCACGTCCAATCACTAAGGGATACAATGAGAGCTATGTGCATTATGAGAGTCACACCAACCCAATCAAAGGGTCCTTCTTCACATGAAATGCCATCCCCACTCTCAAAAAGTTAGAGATAGAAAATGTACATGACTGAGGACAATACAAAGTAGAAAGCAAAGATCTCATAACCCATATTCAGAGGAGGCTACACGCACCAGAGGACACTGTGGGTGACAGTGTGACACCTCCTGCCTTTCGGAGGAGTCACAGAAGGCTTTGTGGGGGTAGTGACATCTAAAGCTATATAATACTCACAAGGCAGATTGGGGCATGGCGTCTAGGTTCAAGAATAGTGTGAGCATAAAGAGGGAGCTGGTCATTTCAGGATATATCTAAGGCAGTAAGAAAGAATGCCCACTCTATGCACCTGTCAGCAGCCCCAGACCCTAGGAGGTGTGGAAAGGGACAGAGGGAGCCCAGAGACCCCCTTTGTGATATGCATTCCACAGTAATCACATAAGGCTCTGGTCCTTGGTTTCTTCCTTTCAATCCCAGATATGTCATGTACTAGCCTTGTGACTTTAGGCAAGGTATTTAACCTCTCCTGCCTCAGTTTCCATAGGTATGAGATGAGGTCAACTGTGATGCTGTAGAGATGAAGTGAGGCAGTGCACGTAAAGCATGTACTCACTGATGTTAGCCCTGACAACCACACCTGACAGAAACATAACATTCCCCAGGCTGGAAATGCTAGGGATATTAAGTGTATTACCAGCAGTTCTCGGAGCATAGCTTATCACTTCATCAGGAAATTCTGACACAAATGCTAGCCCACTAGAATGAACTAAAGGGTTAAAATATGTTCAAATTATCCTTTTAGGAAAAAAATAAAAACCATCCTTTTAAAGAATAATGAATGCTTCCACAACTCAGGAAATTCTGACACAAATGCTAGCCCACTAGAATGAACTAAAGGGTTAAAATATGTTCAAATTATCCTCTTAGGAAAAAATAAAAACCATCCTTTTAAAAAATAATGAATGCCTCCACAACTAATTTCACTCTTCTGGTTGTTGACTCCAAAAAAGCAACAATGACAATGACAGCAATAGAGGACATTAATTGGGCACTTACTCTATGCCAGGCACAGGCTCTAAGAACTTCCAATATATTGATTCCTTCCATTCTGTCCACACTGCCTGAGTTTTAGTTGCATACAGGGCTTATAAAAATAGAAACCAAAGACTTTCTTAAAATGGCTTGTTATAGCCAACTTGGGCTGACCCAAGATAAAATAGATGCTCATTTCTCAAGGCAAGGAGGCTTCCAAGAGGATTTATCCTGATTATTTAAACCATAGAGATGTAACATACAGGACTGGCTAGCTGTCCCACCACCACCACCACCACCAAAGTGAAATGTACCCTCAGGATGGGGTATCTCTCCAGAACAGCCAGCCTGGCAGGTGGCAGGTGCTTTTGGGGTGGTACCAATGATGTTTCCCGATTAGTGCCTCTATGATGCCTCTTTCCTAGTGAAAACCAGATGAGTTTGCACCCCTCAAGGGTCAAGACCAGACTGATTTTTACCATGGCGTGTCCCTGTAGCGTAACCAATGGCGTCGCTCCCCATGCTGGGCCAGATTCAGAAGCATCTCACAGGGCTCCCACAAGAATGCTCCAATGACAGGCAACAGGAGGGCTCCAATTTTCAAGGAGCTGTCACTCCCAGAGGGTACTCCCCATTCCACCTTCAGCTCAATCACTTGGTTTTGTTCAATACCCTCTCATGGGTCAGAGGCACCAGTTTTCCTTCCAGAGAAAGAGAAAAAGAGGCATAGAGACATAAGGATGATAGAGTTTGAACTGGAAAGTTTTTAAGAGAAGATGTTAATCAAGAAAAAAGAAAGGACGTACACCATAGGCTTACTTATCCATTCATTCTCCTAATCCCCCCTCCCCAGTATTACTTTTATCACTTTGATACTTAATTTTATTTATTTAGCATCTATGAGTCAAGTGTAAATTAAAGGCCCTTCAAAACTGGCCCTAAACTATATTTAGGTATATTTCCAGAGATCCCCCTGAACTCTCTGCTCTAGGCACAAATTTATGAAAATTCAAGATTAAGATTTTTATTGAACCAAGATACTTGAAGAGATTTTTCTTTTTATCTTTTTCTTTAGAGCAAGTAACACTTGCCAGAGAAAGACAGAGCGAGAGAAGAAAAAGAGAGAAAAATCACCCCCAGAAGTGATGGTCCTACTATAACCCCGTCTCCATTCTCCTCTTGGGATTTTGGGCACATACCCACATGCCTGGCATGATTTTCAAAATGATGGGTCTGGGACTCAAAATATGCAGCCAGTCATGTGAGATTCAGCACCCTTAGCCTCCACACCTCCTGCTGGCTCACCTGGCAGAAATTTTAAGGCATAATCCACCACCCTTCAAGCAGTTCATAATTTGGTAAGGAAGATAAACAGGTATGCAACCAAACTCAGTAGCTAACAGAATACAGTAAGAGGTCCTTAGATGTGTAAGTAATGTACGAATGGCAAAATGGGCAAAATGTAAGGAATTCTGACACCCAGCCCTCCTAAAAGGTTTAATGCTCCTTCTAGTGAATCAAAAGAGGCACTAGACACAAACCCATCGTGTATCTAGGGAGAAGTCCAGATGCTTTCTTGCACAGAAAGAGAGAGATACGTCATGACTTTTCCAACAACCTAATATAATTCCCGAGGTCTTTGCTATTAGTGCAGATGCTTTTTATTGTTTTAAGGAACTGTCCACTTGGAAAATATAGCTTGTCTCCGCAAGGGAATGTGATAGAGAATGGTTCTATCCATGTGAGAGAGAAGGCTCAGAACGACAGGCACCTGGAAATGAGCGGCCAGAGGTGCTGATGAGGTGCCATCCAGAAGAAGACAAATGTGAAGCAAGTGGTTCTGTCTGATAGACTGGCCTGGGCTTGGACATCCTGGTACAATCCAGCATAAGTGGGAACAAACTGGTCAGGTCTCCTGGATCGCCAGCAAGACCTAAGGCAAACACAGGTGTCACTAGGCAGAGTAGTGAATGCTGAAATTAAGGTTAAGTCAGCAAATGCGGGTTTTCCAGATAGCCTTCAAAAATCAGTTTACATCTTACTGGGCACCTGAAGCTACTCAACTCTAGAAAAACATGGTAAATTGAGAGACATTTGTTTATGGTAGCTCTTGTGATCACTTGAACACTTACCTGGGAATTTAGGATGTTTACCTCACTTACATGGAAAATTTTCCTATGTCCCTCCTAAGTTCCTACCTTTAAAGGGGCTACAGAGAAACCAAGCTGCCCTTGCCAGGGACAAGAAGCAGCAACACATAATCATGGCTGTGAGAACAAATTGTGACATCCAGGTCCCTTCCTTTATTTGCTGTGTGACTTTGGACAAGTGACTTCACTTCTCTCCACATTTTTCTCATCAATAAATCAGTAATGACAATAATAGTACCAGCTGGAGAACTCCTTGTAAATATTAAACATGAATGAATTCTTAGGTTGTTAGCACTAGAGCAACTATAACTATTATTATTAGTTTTGTTTTTTATTAAATATTAAGTTGGCAGCACTTTGTGAAAAAATAAATAAATAAAAAGAGTTTCCCAAAGCTGAATGCCAGGCGTGAAGGAAGCAGGAAGCAACGTGGTTGGTTGATGGTGCTGAGAAAGGCATAGGCGCCAAAGTTCTTCATTCCTGTCAGGTAGACACCACCCACCACCTCCCTGAGTTGAAATGGCCTTACCCATGGGCCTAACTTTATCAGTACATAAGCAAGCCTGCCTCCTCCATCTTTATTGTTCTCTATGGTGATGTGATATCTTTATTCCTTTCCTCTATACAAATATCATTTCTGTTTTCAGTATTTACTACTCATGTTGATGCATTACACCACAAGCTGTATATTTGTCTTCATTCTGAAGGAGTAATAGATCTCTCCTTTTTTTTCCGTTTTTTTTTTTTTTTGTAATTCAATAATTTGGTTTTCTATACAAAGCAATTCAGATTTCTATTCCTGAGGGAAGGGAAAAAGTAACTAGCAAATAGCACCATCTCAATATAGAAAGAGACAAAACAAAAACACAGAGAGAGACACAGTTTGATGCAGAAGCCCTGAGGGTGACAGAGTGCAATTTCAAAGGGACAAATTATCCTCTCCAGCATCTGAGGTCTTTCACACCATTTGAATCCTACACAACTATTATTGGCAGGGTCTGGCTAGAGCAGGAAGACAGTTAGCAGGTCTGAACAGGGTGCTGTAAACAAGCCAAGAGTCTTCTTTTCCAGATGCTCATAAAAGCCAGAAGGAAAAAAGCTGTCTGGAATTCATATCAGGAGTTGGAGGGCACCCAACACTGATGGGGACAAAAGCCCCCAGGAGACAAGGAGGAAGCAATCATGCTCTTGGCTGATGGTTGAGGTGAATCTTAACTTTTCTCCGATTGCAGTTTGTAGAATGGAATTTTAATCAGAGCCAACAAAATATTACAGGGAACTAGTCATTGATTGCTGGGGAGGCTGCACAGTGGCTTTAAGTTCAGGCTCTGGACTGAGATAACACTGAGCTCAGATCCAGAGACTGCCCCCTCCCGGCCGATGCCATCAGATAAGCACCTGTCTGAGCTCCCCAGGTCCCTCATGCATAAAACAGAATCAGCAAGCCAGGTGAAAGGGCAAGCCAGGGGGAAGCATGGCGGTAGCATAACTGGGCCCACAGGAGAAAGGTCATAGCTTCCCATCCCACGACCTCCCTGAGGACACCAGGCTTGCACCCACACATGTCTATGATCTAGGCTGGTTGAGACTGGAGGTAGACAGTGTAGATAGAAGACTCCATTGAGGATGCCTCTCTCTCTCTCTCTATTTCTCTCTTTCACTCCACTTCCCTTCCTCCTTCCTGCTCTCATGGAATAAATAAATAATTACACATTAGAAAATAGCAATGGTACTGGCTTCAAAGAGATTTAATGGTGTGACCAAAAAATGAGGTTATCTATATCAAATTCTTAGCATGGGCCCCGATATATGGTAAGTATTCAGTACCTTAGCTATTTTTTAATTTAATCATTGTATATCTTTACATTGTATATCTTTACGATATGGTTTTTCAAAGCCCACATGCAATGCATGTCTATCAAAGATACTACTATATCATTTTTAAAAAAGAACTTCACCTCTTGGGAACCAGCAGTTAGCATAATGGCTATGTCGCTGGATTCCCACGTAGTCGACCGCGGTTCGCGTCCCGGACCCGGTGGCTTAAAACTCACGCTGGGCGCGTGTGCGTGTGTGCCCAAGATCCCGAGAGGAGAATGGAGGAGAAGGGATTGCGGCGTGACCATCTCCCCTGGGGGGTGATTTCTCGCTTTCTATCTCTATGTCTCTCTCTGTCTGTCTGGCGAGCGCACATGCCTTATAGCGAAAACCTCTAAAAAAAAAAAAGAACTTCACCCCTTCACCTTCTTGTGTCTGTCTGTTAAATGCTTTTTTTCTTTCCTCCTTGTTAGCTACTTTTTTTTTTTTTTTTTTTTCAGTTTTAACCACAGAGCACTTGCCATAGAGACAGAGAGAGGGAAAATGAGAAATCACCCCCTGCTCCCCGCCCGGGGGGAGATGGCCACACCACAATCTCTTCTCCATTTTCCTCCTGGGATTCTGGGCATGCACACACATGAACCCTGGATCCAGGACTTGAAATGTGATTGACCACATGGGAGTCCAGTGGCTTTAACCACCACGCCACCTGCTGGCCCTTTGCTAGCTATTATTTTATGACTATAGGAGAAAACTTGGTTCACATCCCAATGTACAAGTTACCCATACAACCATCTTAAAAACTATGTTTTTTTCCTATGAGTCTGATTGCAGTTGACTTCATGCCTCACAAGTTACACTCATAATTATTTTGTGTCAGATCCCTCTCTCCTTTAGGCTACTAATGTGGCTGTTATAAGGCTATACCCTTAATATTCTTAGAAGGCTTTTGTCAGATCAAAAAACTCTACTAGGCTTTGCCCTTAACTTTTCCAAACTCTTAACAAAGATACTATGGCCACTTTCTTAGTTTGATCTTATCCTGAGGCCATTTTTATTTTGAGAATCTTTTGCTTTAACATGCCAGGGATGAAAAAATATTTTGTTTTTCGACCCAGCACATCCTGGGCCTTCTATGTTTCTTCTAAATTAAGTACTTTATGGGACCAGCCGGTGGCATGCTGGATTCCCACAGGGCCAATTGCGGTCCAGACCTGAAAGTTTGCAAATCCACTCTAGGCATGTGCCTGGGAGAAAAATGGAGAAGGCATTGTGGCATGGCCATCTCCCCCACTCCCCCAAGCAGGGGGAGGAAAGTGATTTATCACTTTCCCTCTCACTGTCTCTCTCTCTCTCTCTTTCTCTCTCTCGGCAAGCACATGCACCTTATGGCAAAATCTTAAAAAAAAAATTAAGTACTTTATTCTTTAATTCCTCTCTCTCTTTATATCTTATTGTATGCAGATAAGATAATTAAAGCAAATTGATTCTTTCAACATTACAGTTAGAAATGCCCTTAGCCAGAATCTCAAATTCATGAGGTATTTCAGATTTCAGTTTTGCTCTCATTTTTTCCACTACTAACATAGCATGGGTTGCCCTTTTCTAGCCTCCAGTAGTTCTTCTAGCCTTTGCTAATAGTCTTCTCCACACCTTACAACTTTCACCCATCAACTGGTCCCAAAGTCAATGCTATTTATTTTAGGGTTTTGTTATGACAAGACTTAATTTCTGTTTCAGTTATCTTTCATCCTAAATTAGAGGCTTGAAACTTCACTGATTTATTATTTCTCATGATTTCACAGACTTATGAACTTGGTTGTATTACACTTCTGCAGCTTATCCTGGGCTCTCTCATTCATGCACTAAGTTGCATCAGTGGGTAGACCGAAGGGCTGGAAGGCCAAAGATGGCCTCACTCATACGTCCTGCTGTTGTTGGCCATTGGCTGAGGTGCCTTTGTTCTCCTGTAGTTTCTTATCCTCCAGCAGGTTAGACTCAGCTTTCTGTAGCATGGTAATCTCAGAATTCCAAAAGGGCAAAGACAGAAGCTGTAAGGCCTATTAGGATCTAGCTTTGGATGTCATCGATATAATTTACATTGCATTCTATTGGTCAAAGTAAATCACAGAGCCATCTCAGATTCAAAGAGAGAAACAGACTTTCCCTCTTAAGGAAAAGGAGAGGCAAAGTCACATTCCAAAGAGGCACAGGAGATGGAGTAATTTCAGATAACCTGCCACAGATCTTATCACTACTTCAGGCCTATGTTTATCCCACGGGGAATGGGAATGACTGGCAGAATCTGGCATTCTGTGATTCTCAGAAAGATGATGAAATTAAGTAAACATATCTAGGACCCATAATTAATTAGTTCACTTTTGTTCCCTGTAACAATGACATTCTGTCTCCTTCATTCAGTTTCTTCACTCTGTTTTTGTTTTGTTTTTCCTTAGAAGCATCTTACCTGATGTTTTTTCTCAGGTCTTCTAGGCCTCACCAGTCTATCTTCCAAGACTCCCCCTATAAGACTTCTAGGTACCTATATACTCAAATGAACACATCAAGATGTTTCTCAATGCTTGAAAATTTTGAGGAGACCATGTCTTGATTCTATCCTCTGTTGCTACTTAGTTTATGATGCTGGGCAAGTTATTGAGTACCAATTTTCTTCTGATAACAATACAATGTCACTCCAAGGATTCAAGTATGAGTTTAATAAAATGATGCAAAGGAAGTGTTGTTTAAACTCTTAAATGCTTATATTTACATCAATCAGCTCTATTATTTTTATTATTAATAATAGCATAGGAGTTTCCTTTGCCAATTAGCACTTTGTAGTACAAGTGTTTAAATTCAGACCACCATAGTTTGGCATGGCTTTCACATAGAGGCCTGCATTCATCCTCGAAAAATGAGAAAAATACTTATTTGATGGAATCTGATCCTCATAGTTCAAAGCATTTTGGTAATATTTGTTAATTGGGCAATAGTCATCTTACCTTGGCCTTTGCTTCCAGAGCTTTTACACATAGGGTGAAACAGAGATGCTGCCAGGCAGCTCCCATTGAGCAAATTGCTTCTGTAGCTCAGCTCTGAGCAAGGCCTGAGGCTTCAGCCAGGTGCCCAAGAAACCAGGTGCTGCATTTGCAGGAAGCAGGAGGAGGAGCCAGCAAGGGGATCTGGAGTCACACATGAAAAACGGCTCCAGGCAAGAAACCCTACCTTCCCACTTAGCAGAAAGTTTGTGCCAGGTTATCAGAACTCAGACTCATTCAGCTCCCCATTTTGCACTTAAGCAGCCTCAGGGTAGGAAGTTCCAGGGCAGATACCAAAGGCCCATTCAACAGAGGACTCACTCAACAGAGGATTCCTCTCTCAAAGCTTTTGTTTCCCTCCTCTGTATGTTCACACCTGCTACTCAAACACCTCACCTCGAACTTTATATATTTTTGTGTCCCCCCACAATATTTAGAAATGGATGTTGCTTTTATAGGGATGGAGAGGGCAGGGTAAGTAAGAGGGAGAGTGTCTCTGTTGCATGAAGACAAGGCCCTCAGATCCAGCCTCCCACTTCCTAGAGCTTTCCTCCACTGGAGCCCCACCCCGACACTTGACTCCAACTGCAGGACATCCTGACCGCCCTGTACTGCCCTCCTCTCTGCTCCAGTGCCTTTGACTCTGCACTTTGTCCCAAGTGATGCCTTCCTAGCATCACCATCATCCAAATCCAGTGCTTGGGCTTCATTAATATCCCTCTTTACAAGGCCTGTTTTTCACCAAGTCCAAATCTTACCTATGCCCTCTGGCTGGAAACAATCTTCTTGCCCTCTTCTACTATGTTGGTGTGAATACACACACACACACACACACACACACACACACATACACAAGTATCTTAATTATAGCTGGCCTTCCATATTCACAGTTTTTTGCATCTGTGGATTTAACTAACAGTGGATCAAAAATATTCAACAAAAAAACAGTACAACAATAAAAAATACAAATTTTAAAACATAGTATAACAACTATTTACATGGCATTTATACTATATTAGGTATTATAAGTAACCTAGAAATATGTGTAGGTTACATGCAAATACCATACCATTTTATATAAGGGTCATGAGCATACATAGGTTTTGGAACCCCTGGTAGGTGACAAAACCAATCTCCCTTGGGTACTGATGGATAACTGTATATTGTTGCAGAGCTGAAGGAACTTTACGAATTCTCTATTTCAACCCCTCCTTTTGCAGATCAAAGGATTAAGTCCTGAAGCTTTAGGAGACTTGCTTAAGGTTTCATAACTGATATTTGAACCCAACAAGACACCTGCCATTTGATCCCTCAGGGTGCCCCTAGAGAGGAGTCATACAGTACTGAAAAGATCTATTTTTACAAGATAAGCATGTTCATTGCAGGCTCCAGATGCCTGAACACTCACTCCAAAGAGGGATCCGACCCCCTCTCAAAGCTTTTTTTTCCTCCTCTACACGTTCACACCTGCTGCCTGAACACTTATGTCACCACATTGCTTTATATATCTTTGTATCCCCCACAGTACTTAGAAATGGAAGTTGCTCAATAAATGTTTGTAAATGAATGAATGGTTGAGTGGTACACAAATAATGGGACTGTGCAGGGAGGTCTGGGGGGAATAAAGATTTACCTAACAATTTATGTTGCTCTTGACATGTCATGCTTTTTTTCCCTTACCCAGGAGGCCAATAGCACAAATACATGCCTTGCCATGAAAAATTCACAACCATGCATTAGTCAGATACCCTGGTGACATTACTTGCAAACTGGAAAGCCAAGGTCACAGCAAAAGCTGCTGTAAATCAAATGTGTCTTAAGCACAGCATCCTCCTGTTGGGAAATCCGACCCATTTACTGTGTTTCCCTGAGGAAAAAGGCTACTTAGCACACCTCCTACTTAGAGGGAGAGGCTATCTGATACGCAATGTACCTGATGCTAACTTGTAGCCATGGCCACTGGCTCTCACATCTTGATCTCCCTCTCCCTCTTAGCTCTGAGACAAGCCCTGTGTTCCCACCCAGTGCATTAGGCAATTGCAGACGAGTTGAAAGGCTTCAAAACAGCATTTACCAGAGGCTGGATAGGGGTACAACAGTTAAATGCGAAGCTCTGTGAGGCCGATTCACCTGGGAAGGTTCCTGGTTCTCATCCATAGACCTCCCCAAGCACACTGAGCATGCATGTGTCAGTGAGTCAGGGCTAGCTGAGGTTAGGGATGGATCATGGCATGAAGGCTACACTGAGTGTACTGTCTCTCTCTCTCTCTGTGTCTTTGTCTCTCTCACTCATAAAATAAATAAAAGCTTTTAAACATACGTGCACACACAGATGCACACACAGCATCCCCAAACTGTTACACGTGGTATTTCTAAGTGATTAGCAAATAAAAGCATTTCATTGTCAAATCATTTGGAGAAGTCATATATACTATTTTATATATATTCTTGAAGTGTTTACAAAGCACCCATGAAAAAATCCTACAGGAAAGACACCTGTTTGACTTTGCTCAGCCCAAGGTGTCCCAATTATTTTGACACAAACCCTCTTGTACCTTGCAACAGCAGCTCTGAAGAACTTCTGGCTCTATAGCATAGTTTCTTATAACCGTAAAGGCATATCAGGGTCCTTGTGCTAACTTTCCTTTTCACTCCTTTGGGTCCTTAGAGACAGAAAATTCACAGAACATCGACTATGTGGGAGCATAGTGACCCAGCTTCATTTGGCAACAGTGGCAAAGAAAAAAATCTGTTTCCAGCCTACTCATTCACTAATGTCCTCAGATACCTGACCAGTGTCCCCAGGTGCTTAGGGGCTGTCAAATAAAAACAAATTTGAACTTTATAAGGAGAGACTTTTGTTCAAAAGGATTATTATAAAGGGTGTGTGTTGAGGGTGGGGTGATAAGAAGGGGACCACTAGAACAGGGGGAAGGAGACTGTCCCATACATAGGGTGAGAAGGACAATTGCAACAGGGCAAGGGGAACTAGTGCAACAGAATCACTCTGACTTCAAAACCTGAAAGCAGCTCAAGGGTGAGCAAAGGGGTTTTCTTTTACAGAGAAGGATAAGCAAAGCTGGAAAGAAGTAGCTATGGGAGAAGTGGAATGAAAAGGTGGCATGATTAGATAGTGGAGATCTTTTTCTTCAGAAGTTTCCACCCTATCTCTATGGTGTATCTTTCAATTCCATACCTAGGAAATATTCCTAAGACACTGTGTATTTGGAAAGAGAGTAGAGAGCACCTGTCTTTCCCTTTGACTACATATATCATAAACATATATTTTGGAGAGTCAAATAAACCTCTTACTTTCCTGGTCTTCACTTGATCTTTCAGCTTTCATTCTTCCCCTTTTGCTTGTGATGGCCAGTCCAAAAAAATGAGCTTGTTCTTACTGCTTCCTCCTCTCCTTTTCAAGTTCTTATTGCAGATGGCCACCGCGCCACCATGCTCATGCACGAACCAGAGGCAACAAAGATATCCAAGCTGGGACTGACAGTCCCATCACTGGATTAGCTGGGACTTAGCTCCTGCTGATTTGCTCAACTGCTGCTCAAAACCTCATTAGAAGACTCTACGCTCTCTCAGTTTAATTTATATGTAGCATGCCTGGCTTTCCCCACTGGTTCAGAGTGTTTGCTAGGACTCCATACATCAGTAAACAACTCATCTCTCTGCTTGACCTACCGTTCTTGTGCTACTTGGATCTCAATAGCACTGTAAACTTGAGGTGATAGTCACTCTCTTTGCCCACTTGGTTACTTGCCCACTAGGCTCCACACCTAAGGAAGGAGGGGTTGAACAGGACCTGCTGGCAAAAAGTTGTTAAAAAAATGTGGAGTCAGTACATTTTTCTGGAACTGGGGACCATACACTCTACAAGCTGTGTTCCGAGCCTAGTCTCTGCCGTTGCTCATTAATGGTGGGAAAGGCAGCTTTTGTGATAGTTAAGAATAGAATCATTTGACTCTACCATTCATAATCTCTGTGACTTTGAACATATTACTTATTACCTAACCCTCTGTGCACCATGTACTTGATCTGCAAAATAAAGATGATAGTGGACCCATATCACATTGTGAGAGGAAATGAGTTATTTTATTTAAGACATTAAGAATGGTGCCTGGCACATAGGAAGTCCTCACTTAAGCTGTTACTAGTCAGAGACACATCTCACTGACCTCTTTAGCTAAGGGGCACAGTCATAATTCATTTGCTTCTTCTGATTGAAAGAAGTGTAAGAAAATCAGAAGAAGACATATTAAGTTCTAGTTCTGCTGTTCCTGTAAACATTCTAGGTAAGTCATGTAGTGGTGAGTATAGGGACCTTGACTTTCTTAACTGAAAAACAAAAAGATTGACCTAGATCATCATTGCAAAGAAGCTTTTCAACTTAAAAACCTCATCCTTGCTCCATTTCTTCATAGCCAGGGATAAAAGGGAAAAGGCCAGAGCATACACAAATGTCCACCTGGCTCCTTCTCAAGATACCCTGCTGTGTTCTCTCAGGTGCACAGGAAAAAGGTAGGTCACAGGAAGGGAAGGAAACATGCTAGAATTTGGCATCTCTCTCTCTCTCACACACACACACATGCACACACACACACACACACCTCCATATGAGCTCTGCATAGCTTGCTTCCTTCAATGTTCAGCTCCATCTGTTTAGGAACCATGCCTGGTTTGTTCGCCTTGCTAGCCCCAGAGCCTGGTACAAAGTCTGGCGTCATATAGATGCTAAATATTATGGAAACATACTTTGAGTGTAAGCGTGGCAGGAGAAGTGAGGAGGAAGGGGGTGCCTCACCTTCACGGCAGTTTGCAAAGCTCCATCACTCTGTAGACCTAACATCTTCAAGATGTTGCTGCCTTTCCAGAGGCAGCCTACAGATTCTGCACTTTTGTTCTCTAGAACAGAGTCTTCCATGAATGCTTCTGCAATGTGATAGAGCAGAGAGAACACTGGACAGAAGTACGTGGTTTCTGGTCCCTTTACCACAACTTATTTTCTGCATATCCTGTTTTATAGGCATCCTTCACCTCTCTATAAAATGAGACTGATATCGCCCCTAAAATACAATGTTAGACAGGGCCAGATGGTGGCACCATGGTAACAGAACTGGACCGAGAGGGGAAGGTCCCCATTTTATGTCTTGGGGACTCCCTGTACATGCTGACCACTCATATGTGTATGTGTATGTGTGCATGCCTAAGATTCAGGCAAGCTGAGGCTACTGGTGGATTATGGCATCCATGTTGGGGTGCCTGTCTCTCTTCTTTCTGTCTCTCTCTCTCATGGAAAAACTAAGCAAATTTCTTCAAAAGATTGTTGGAATTAGAAGGAAATACATTAAAGTGCTAAAAGTGTTTATCTCATAATGATAAAATTCCAGAGGATATTTCATTTCTTTTTTCTTTTCTTTTCTTCATAGACTAAAATGGTACATCCACTGTGAAAAACAGGATGGCAGTTCCTCCAAATATTAAAATAAAATAAATCACCATATGTTCAGCAATTCCACTCTAGATATATACCCAACATAACTGCCATTCTGAATATGTATTTATTGTCCCATACTCTTTATTATAAAGGTACTTTAAAAGGTTAATGGAAAATGGAATTAAAGTACAAGTTTACTTTGGTGCAAAAAATTTGAAATCCGTGCATAGTTTTTTTCATGATAATGCATTTTCCATAAATTTTTTGAAACCCCTTGTGTTGTAATACACACACACACACACACACACACACACACACCTCCATATGAGCTCTGCATAGCTTGCTTCCTTCAATGTTCAGCTCCATCTGTTTAGGAACCATGCCTGGTTTGTTCGCCTTGCTAGCCCCAGAGCCTGGTACAAAGTCTGGCGTCATATAGATGCTAAATATTATGGAAACATACTTTGAGTGTAAGCGTGGCAGGAGAAGTGAGGAGGAAGGGGGTGCCTCACCTTCACGGCAGTTTGCAAAGCTCCATCACTCTGTAGACCTAACATCTTCAAGATGTTGCTGCCTTTCCAGAGGCAGCCTACAGATTCTGCACTTTTGTTCTCTAGAACAGAGTCTTCCATGAATGCTTCTGCAATGTGATAGAGCAGAGAGAACACTGGACAGAAGTACGTGGTTTCTGGTCCCTTTACCACAACTTATTTTCTGCATATCCTGTTTTATAGGCATCCTTCACCTCTCTATAAAATGAGACTGATATCGCCCCTAAAATACAATGTTAGACAGGGCCAGATGGTGGCACCATGGTAACAGAACTGGACCGAGAGGGGAAGGTCCCCATTTTATGTCTTGGGGACTCCCTGTACATGCTGACCACTCATATGTGTATGTGTATGTGTGCATGCCTAAGATTCAGGCAAGCTGAGGCTACTGGTGGATTATGGCATCCATGTTGGGGTGCCTGTCTCTCTTCTTTCTGTCTCTCTCTCTCATGGAAAAACTAAGCAAATTTCTTCAAAAGATTGTTGGAATTAGAAGGAAATACATTAAAGTGCTAAAAGTGTTTATCTCATAATGATAAAATTCCAGAGGATATTTCATTTCTTTTTTCTTTTCCTTTCTTCATTTTTTTTTTTTTTTTGGAGAGCTTTTTGCTATAGGGCACATATACTTGCCAGACAGACAAAGAGAGACAGAGAGATAGAAAGCGAGAAATCACCCCCCAGGGGGGATGGCCATGCCGCAATCCCTTCTCCTCCATTCTCCTCTCGGGATCTTGGGCATGCATGCACATGCGCCCGGCGTGAGTTTTAAGCCACCGGGTCCAGGACACGAACCGCGGTCGACTACGTGGGAGTCCAGCGACATAGCCATTACGCTAACTGCTGGTTCCCTTCTTTCCATTTTTAAACCTAACCATAGATTTTCATGTTTTCAGAAGGTAGAGGGATCTTCTGCTGAGGGTATGAAGTTGAGCTGTGGGGAGTTGGAAATGTCACCAAAAAAGTGTGGCATTAGCAAAGGCATTTAGCCTTCATATATGCAGTCTTTTATTTTATAAAGTGAAGGGACTAGATTAACATTCTCCTCATTCTAAGATTCTATGCTTCCTTACACAATCAGCCTGACCTACTTTGAATGACCCTCCAGGGAAATGAGAAGTATATTACTGAAATAAGAGCAGTGATACCACAGAGCCTGGTTTGTCATTTCCATGGGAGAAACCATCACGTCTTGCAAAGCACCAGGTGTACTGGAAAGCGAATGGGTTTTATTAGGGCAACTGGGATTGGTACCAGACACTTAGGTCCTCATCAGACTAGCTCAACTGTGGGAAGAACAGAATCTCCCAAATTAAATCCGTAGTGGGCACTTTTCCATCAATTTTCTGGAGTCAGCAGTTTGAATTATTCTAAAGTTATGAACAAGTGACAATGACCAAAAATAAAAAAAGTCTATCTAGGGTTGCCTCAGCTACCATAGCCTCAGCCACTACATCCCCCCCATTCCATATCAAACAGGGAAGAACACCTTCTTGAGAAAGGAAGAAATTATTCTTCCCTTCTCTGTTTCTCCCTTTTTCTTTTTGCCTGTTCTTCCCATTGGTAGTCACAGAGAGAAAGGGGACTCTCACTCTGTGAAAGGACAGCAGACACGTCTTATTGGCAGTCACCAAACTCTTGAAGGTGACTTCTAAACTTTTAAGTAACAGCAAACTGCTATCCTCTTTCAACGGATGTTCTCTGGTGATCCAGACTCTAAAACAGGAAGTAATACTAGCCATTAGGTTTTCTTTTAGCTAAATAAGGGTAAACATTTTTTCAAAGAAATATTAACATTGGATGATACCTGGGCTTTCCTTTTCTTGTCCTACTTGCTGATATGAAAGATGATGATATATATCAAGTTTAAAAAGCAAGACTGAAAAGAGTATACATAGAAAGTTTCCACTTTGTAGAAAAGATGTATATGTTTTATATGCATAGAAAAATGTGAAAGGATGCATTCTCTACTGTTAACTGTAATCCCAGGGCATGAAATTAGCAGAAGAGGAGTGGGATAGTTTTTGTTTTTACTTTATGTATATCTGTAATGTTTATAATTTTGTTTATTTATTTCATGTGTGAAAGACTGAGAGAGAGAAAAACCCTCAGCAGTCTCACATCTCATTCCTCCCTCAAGCCTTTCCCAGCTATCCAGGATGACAGGCATACACACACATACCGAGTATGTTCAGGTCTACCCAGGAACTAAACCTCAATCATCCACATGGCTTCCAGAACTACAGGGCACTGAACTAGTGTTGTGCAATTGTAACTGGGCTTGCAGTGTTTTAATCTTTTATGATTATGCAACATTTTTGTAATAAAATATACAGATTTCATGAGAGGAACAGATAATGGTGTGATTTATTTACCATTGATCCAAACTGCATTTAGAATGAAAGAATTCAAGATATAGTTGACACTCAAGAAGGATAGAATGCTTCTGTAATCCAAGGTCTTTCAAGGGCTCATTACAATGAAATAACTATTGTCTAAATGGAAACCTTGCACTAAGAAAAATCAGGGTGGAGAGGGAAGGGGTCCCTTCACCACACTCCCATAAAGCTACCCTAAACCAAAAGGTCATTAATCAGGTCTCATAACCAAACATAAATAAGGCTGGCCATCTAAGAAGAGGCTTTTAAATAAGAGAACCTGCTGTGTTCTTCCAGGTGCACAAGAAAAAAGTAGGTCACAGAAAGAGAAGGAAATATGCTAGAAGAATTTGGCATCTTTCTTTCTCTCTCTCTCTCTCTCTCTCTCTCACACACACACACACACACACACACACACACACTTTCTTATGAACTCTGCATTGCTTACTTCCTTCAGTGTTCAGCTCCATCAGTGTAGGAGCTGCCTGGTTTGTTTGTTCTAAGTATCTAAGGAGGAGTGAGCCTTGCCTCTCTGCCCTAAGCCCCATAGGAGGCCTTTAAACAGCTCATATGGGGCCCACCTCCCCTGCCCTGCTAAACTGATTAGCATTAGAATAGGAGACTTCTGCTTCATTGCATTGAATCCCTCAGACACTGACCCAGCACTCACCATGTGCCAGTCATCAGACAGGACCAGGAGGAATTAGCAAAATAAGATTGTTAATGCTCTGTGCACAATGTAAGTCACAAAGAGACATGAACAACAGTGTTCTCCCTACGGACAGAGCAGAGCTAGGATCCGGAAGCACAACTTCAGAGTCAAAACTGGAAACTAACAAATGTTTATATGAAGGCTGAGAACCAGGGGGCTCTAAAGACTCGGGAGAAACAGTGATTAGTGGGAAGATCAGGAAATGCTTCCCAGTGATCTGACTAGCAGGATGATAGAAGCAGAGATGGCTACTAGTGGACAGGTATGCACCTATTTATTTTATTTTTTGGTAAGTTTATTTACTTATTTCTTCCATGAGAAAGAGACAAAGAGATAAATATCCCCAATGGGATCACTCATGCCACAATCTACCTCCAGTTTCAGGCAGGCAGGATCATGGACATGCTTGGCATGCTCCAGAAGGTGCAATCCCAGAACCTTTTTTTGTGGGTCCAGTTGTGCTACCACGTGGCACCTATTTGCTTGTTTATGTTAGAATTACTCATTGATGGTTTGCAGGTGGAAAAAGAGGAAAAGTAAGTTAAGCTTAACCCCCAAATTAATGGCTTTCATAACTGGGTGTTGGTGGTTTTCCAATTACCAACAAGGGAAGGACTAGGTTTAGAAGGGTTTATCATAATGTTGCTGGTACTACCTATGACAAGTGCTAATTAACCTTGGCTTCCTGGGTGTGTTCATGGCCCACGGGGAAGTGTTGGAGGCATAGGAGTGGTGGAGACAGCACTGCAGAAGTTCAAGTGTCTACTTCTCTGCTCTTGGTGAGCATGAATGCTCCCTCTGAGTTCACGGAGTGATGTCAGTGTTCAGTAGGATTCCTTCGGTAAACCAGGAATGAAGACATGACATAAACAAGAACAACAGGAAAACAAGTAGGAGCTAACAAGCCCCCTACTGGCCTAACATGGAATCAGGGGGCAAAAAATTGTGCAGCAGAGTCCCCGTCCCACTTTGGCAAAACAAATACAGAGTGGGCTTGGGACAGAGCTTAATGACTAGCACATCACTGAAGACCCACTCATACCCACTCATACCTTAATACCTAACTGCAGAGTCACAGATATTTACAGCTATGAGGTGTACACAGCTGAGCATGAATTGAGACTGGTACTCAGTGGGCAGTGCAGATGACCCTTCCTTGAATAAGGACTTGAAGCTCTCAGGGCTGATACCATCAGTAATCCAACATCTCCTCTCCCATTTCTGCACTACACACCTTTCACATGGACCTTCCAAGAGGTATCAGATACTGAGTGATACTTAAACAGTAACAGCAGCCTAGGGCAAAAGGGAATCCCACAAGAACAGGTTGGATTTTCCCAAGAACAATCATGTATTCTTGTCAAGGGATGCTGACAGTAGCCCTGACATCTCAGTGTTTGGTTCCCTCCCCATCTTACAGTTTTTAGTGACCCCTCAGTGCCTCCCTAGTTTTCCTTCTGTGATGACCTTTAATGTCACCCTTGACTCTACTTAGTGGACTTACTTAAATAAATGGATACCTCGTCCTCACCCCATGAACTGACTTGGAACTCTTCCCAGTGCCAACACTATATTGGCCCTCAAGAGCTTCCAAAGAGAAAAAAAATGCATAGTCCTGACCAGAGCCAAGCAGAGAGGGGACTGATATGAGCTTAGCCTCAAGACCATACCAACCATACACACTATTCTCTCTGGGAGACAATAGGGCCCATTTAAAAATATTTTTTAATATTTATTTTTATAAAGGAAAAATGACAGAACTTATTTTCAACAGAATTTTATATTCTTTTGTCTGTTAAATGTTTCTTCTCTTTGCACTCCCACCTACCCTCTACCACCCACGCCCCTCCGTTACAGTCTTCGGTAACTATACTTATCATTTCTAATATCATATCTACAGATGGTTCCATTTCTGCCATAGAGTGCAGACATTCAGTTTGTATTGAGTAGGAATAACAAGTGTGTATCTTTCAAAGTCTAGCTCACTTCACTTAACATCAAGTCTTCAATATGCATTCACTTTGAATCAAACAATAGGATCTCATTGTTTCTTATGACTAATAGTATATATGTGACCCAGGTTTACAACTTAGCCCATTTTTAAAAATACTATACACCAATATCTGGAGTTCTCTAAAAGAGGCTAGGTCACATCCATAAGGACAAAGAAGGAAAATATTGAGTACATAGAGGCCTATAAAATGGGAATAGTAATGTCTACACTACAGACTACAATCAGATGAGATGAAAGCCCAGACATCTGCGAACTGGAGAGTATATAAAGGGAAGGACTGTTCATACCAATTTTGTTCTTGATCTAAGACGATTTCCAAGTTGATAGAATAGTAAGGGGAAAAGCCTTGGAAGCAAATCTCCTTGGCCCCTTTTTTTAATCACTAGGCTTCATCAGCAACTTCTGCTGTTCTCCTGCAAAACAAACCTCATTCCAGTTCAGAAGGCAGCGGGTGAACACAGTTGTTTGTGTGTTCCAGAAGCTATCAAGCTGATTTCAAAATACCCTTAGAACAAGCCCCACTTTATCCAAGTGAATAATATGGTTTCCCTTCTGTAAGCAAAACCATGATATATAGGTAAACTCTACGTTAATTGGATAAAGCAGTGGTAAAGCCCCAAAAGAACAATTAACTTTCATGTGAAATACTCCCAGCTGAAATCTTGGAAAACTTGCATGTAATTAGTACTCTCTTCCAGCTCTCCGAAGTATAAAATACAATACATTAGGGCTCGTAACACTAATATCGCCAAGAACACAACTAATGTGGGAAGTCTAAATTGCCACTAATATACAGATGACAGGCTAGTTGGTGCTTTTTTCTACTTATTTTGGTTAATTGTTTTCAATATGATTTAAAAACTTCATATTTTATGTTGTAATATGCACAATGCATCGAATCATCACCACTGCTAGGCTCTGGTAAGTTACAATATCTGAATTTCAAATTCCAAAATGATCACAGAGGTCATTTGGGCCAGTTCTCAAATAATAGGCCTGTTATATCATAACCAGTTCAGAGCACCATATAAGTGAGTTTCCTGGGTTGCACCCTGAGATATTGTGATTCAGCAAGTCTTGACTAGAACTTGGAAATCTCACTTAAAAATAAACAAATAGGCCAGCTGTGGAGGTATTACAGAAATACAACGCTCTGTGATGCTGAGATCACCTGGGGAAGTTCCAGCTTCCCTTCCAAGATCTCCCTACTGTACCTGCTGGCTGTTCATGAACAAGTGCCCGTGATTCTGGTTGACTGAAGTTGGGGATAGATTGAAGTTGGGTTATGTCTCTGTCTCTCATACTCAAAACAAATAAATAAACTTTAAAAATAAAAATATGGACTGACCCTTTAGCCTAATAGTTAAATAAGTCAAATGGCTGACTTTGGTTCAAATCCCAGCCTTCTAAGTATGTGTAAGTGCATGTCCCGAATCCTGACAAGATGGGGAGATGGAGAAGGGATTGCGGCGTAACTATGCCCCATTAGAAGATATTTTCTCTCACACAACCTCATCTCTCCATTTCTCTCTGGTGAACACATATGCCCCCTGGCAATGAAAAAATTTAAAAATTAAAATAAACAAATGTCATGTCACTGGAAGATTCTGTGATATGACCTTTCTCAGAAACCACTGATATCCTGGTCTACTCAGTGCACGGATTCCCTCTATAAATTGAATGACCAGTAGGCATCAAGTCTCTGATTGAAGCATCCTAAAAAATAAAGAGCTCAGTTTCTCAGCTCCAGTCATGGATAATTGGACTGCGTGCTGAGACAGCTTCTTTTTTTAAATTATTTAACTTAATTTATTCATTCATTTATTTTTAATATGACCAGACACACATACATACACACACACACACACACACACACACACACACACAGAGGGAAAGTGAGAAAGCAAGCCTTCAGGTCCAGGACTCGAACCATGGTCAGCAATGTGGGAGTGTCCAGCACTTTAACCACCATGCTACCTGGAGAGGGCTTCTATGGCTGCATCTGGATTCAGTAGACATGAAGACAAAGTTGATTAGTGCTCTCTGCCTTGGGCATAGGTAAGGGCAACATGCACACATGAATCTGTCATCCTTGATAAGAGATAGCTACTCTGAATCCCATTCAGTAGCTTTCAGTTTGGGAAGATTGAGAGCAGTGGTCTAGTTGACACATTGGCCTTATGTCAGGGCATTCCAAGACAAATGACTGGAAGGTCAGAGTTCAAACTTTCAGATTTTAGCTGCGGTTCTAGCACTTCCTAGCAATGCTACCTTGAGAAGTTTGCATGTACCTCTCTAAGCATCAAATGCCTCCTTGTCAAATAAGGACATGCTATTTGCCTGACTTAATACATTAGATTTTTTTTCAGAATTAAATAAGCTTTTGAATGTGAAGAGGCTTTAAAAATGCTAAAGCTTTATTTTTTTTTAAAGATAAAGTACTCTTATTGTCAATATACTGTCAAATAGTAGCAGTATTTTCCCAGGAGTACAGGTGCTTGAGCTGGAAGCCAAATATGTACATGGTAGTAATACAGAATTCAAAACACTGAGCCTTTCCCCACATAATGATATAAAGACTTCTTTTGTTATCAGAACAAAGGCTTGTTCAAACTCAGAGTGATCAGAAGGAGGGTTTGCCTGGTTTTCAAATAGCTTTTGTAAACATTTTGTAAACATCTACCTCTCTGCCTTTTCTTTAGCCTTCAACTGCATCTACAAGCCTGATCATTGCTTGGAATTCAACTGACCTGACATTGGTTGACTTAAACTCATTCAGTAGGATTGTGTTAGGATAGGCCTAACTGACCTCTGTTATTTAGAACTGATTAGGTTTAATTTGTTAAATTAATTTTAATTTGTTAAATTAAAATGACAGCATAGTCATTGACTAGACTGAAAGACATCAGATTGGAAAACTTACTGAATGATAGGCTAGTTTGTTAATAATTCCCTTAAGGGCAAGGAATAGGTCTTGCCTACCTCTGTTTTTTACAGAACTTAGCATTATATTTTGTAGACTGGATGAACTCAACATCTGCTTTTTCTAATTTAATTATGATAAAAGTTTATTAATTTAGTTCTCCCATGGATGAAAGCAATAGTGAAAAAGAGAGAAAGAGACACAGAGATAGACAAGGAGAGACAGAGAGATGGCACCTCCAACAGGGTCTGGATACTGCAATCCATATCCAACTTTAGACAGACCTGGCTCATGGGTACATGTGTGCCCACAAACTGAGGGAGGCCCCAGACATGAAACAGGCACTTTCCCATGTGGATCAGCCTCACAGAACATCACGTTTCACTGCGCCATGATTCCAGCCCGGTAACACTTGTTTTCTGACTGAGTGCATGATGGAAGGAATGAATGAGTAGCTCATATGTGGCTGCCTGATGATCAGAGCTCCTGTTGTAACAACTAAGCTGTGTGTGTGCACACATGTGTGCAATGCAGAGCCTCTGAGACAAGGTGTCCTCTGCTTTAGAACAAAAATAATCATGCCTCCCCATCTTTAAGAGAACTAACTAATTTAGTCCATTTTTTTTAAGCACTTGATCACTTGTATAGAAAAATATGTCATTACTTTTCTGACAACCCAATAGTTGTTTGAGCTTAGTTTCCATAGGCACCTCTGGTGGTATGTTTACACGTCAGAGGCAGGATAAAGCAGTGGTCTAGTTTTCACATTGGCCTTATTTCAGGCTATTGCAAGGCAGATGACTGGAAGGTCAGAGTTCAAATTTTTAGATTTTAGCTGTGGTTTCAGCAGGGATAACCCCAGAAACCTGCAGCCCAGTATGAATCCTCTCTGAGCCTAGTCTAGCAATTAAATATATTATCTCTGTGCTTTACTTCGCTCTTTTGTAAAAAGATCATTGTATCTACATCTTAGAAAACAGATGAATTACATGAGAGGATTACATAAATCAATATGTTGAACACACAGAGATCTGCATCTGGCATGCAGCACATGCTCACTAAAAGTATGCATGCTTGCAGGGTCCAGACAGTAGCGTAGCAGTAAAATACCATGCTCTGTGAGGCAATTCCACATGGGAAGGTTGACAGTTCATGTGTAGAGACTTTCCTGAGTACACTGGGCACATGTGTTTCATGATCCAGCCTGTCTGTAGCTGGGGACAAATGGCAGCCTTGGGGCTGTGTTGGAGGATGCTGTATCTCTCTCTCTCTCTTTCTCTCTCTCTCTCTCTGTTTCTCTCACTTATGGAATAAATAAACACTTATTTTTTTTTAAGTGTGTGTGCACTTAAAATGATCTTCTTCTAAATAATACTAACACACACCTTAAAATCAAGAGAAAGCACCAAATCGATTGACAGGCTTTACATTCCATCAGAAGGAACCAAAGTATTGTTTAATGAGATTCCCAAAAGCCAGCATGGCAACCTGTAATTTTGCTACCATATTAAATTATCTAGGAACCATTAAAAAAAGGGGGGGGACATTAAATGGAGTGGGTGGTATTTTAGTAAACGGTTATTCATAACGGTTATTACCACATACAGGGCATTCTGGCACCATAAGAATATGGAAGGTTTTATTTATATCTTTTAATTCTTGCATCAGCCCAGGGAGATAGGATTATTTACCTCATTTCACAGTTAACTCGGATGAAGTCACAGGGTTCCTCGCTAGAAATGTGCTCAGGATTTGAATCTAGTTCTGTATGATCCCAAAGACTTACATTCACTCATTAATAGCTGTTTATTGAATATTTGTTATTTTCTTTAACTTTATTTTTTCCATGAGCAAGAAAGATGGGGAGAGAGAAAGGCAGAAACAGAGACATGGGACTTACAACAAGGTGTTGATACTGCAATCCTCTCCCTCCCCCAGCCTCAGCCAACCCTGGACCAAGGCACACATGCTTGGCATACTCAGGGAGGTCTCCAGAAGTAAGCCTGGTATCTTCCCATGTGGGTCAGTCTCACAGAGTGTTGCATTTCAGCTCTGCATCCCCATTTGGCTCCTGAATAGTAAGCATTTGAAAGTCCCCAAGAGAGTAACAGAAGAGTAAGAGAACCACTTCCTGAACCTTAAATGCCATCCTGACTTTTCAAGTACACCAAAATTACCAACTATAGAATAAAATTGTTTCTTAGCCATGTATTTAACATTAGCACAAAGTAATCTGTGTTTTGAAAGTTTCTGGTTAAATCTTCAATGGTTTTAAAGAAGAAACAACTCAGATTTGCTCATTCTCAGCATATATGTAGAATGGACCATGGTATTGGGTTTATATGTGATCCCGTGGCTGGTATCAAGGATTTCTGCTTTTACAATGTACTCAAACTTAAAAATAAATGACATTGATTTAGCATTAGAGCCTTTTCATATAAGAATTTATCTCAACAGAACTTTTAAAGATATAAAACATACAGTTTATGTAGCCTTAGGTTTCTTACCACCAAATCAAACCGAATAATAAAGTAAAACGGAATAATAATATGATCAAATAGTGTAAGATCAAGTCAAGACTGATTTGGAAGCACCTTTTATAATTACTAGGCTGGAAGCAGTCTCTGTAGATTTGGCAGAACTGAATCATGAAATGAATTAAGACCATACCAAATTATTAATATTTTCATATGCTGTAAAAAGCCTTCCTTCATGGCTCTCTGGGAACTGTAGCAAAATGTCTGAAAGAGCAGGCAGGGCAAATTGAGGAAAATTAATAAATAGAATATTGCTTATTGTTCTTTAATATTCACTTGTCTAATCCTTTGAACATTTATGGACCTTTAGTCTTTTAAAAGATCTTCAAGCATCTTATCTCCTTTTATCATTATAACGCTTCTGTAAGATTCTTTTTTAAATTTTTTGTCTATTTCTTTCTTTTGTGAAAAACAGCAGGCAGGTTTAACAGTGTCTCAACATGATCTACTCCAGCTTCAACCAGCTCTAGATCACGGGTATGTGCATGCCCAGAACACTCAGGGAGGACTCCAGATGCAAACCTGGAACCTTCTCATGTGGTCAGTCTCACAGAGCACCACTCTCCAACCTCTTTCATCTTTGTAACAATTTTGAGAGATTCTTGAGAGGGGTCTTGAGAGTCAGTCAGTGATTAAGAACTTCAACTTGGACCTTAGGCTCTGCTATTCTTGGCTGTGTACCTATAGGCAAGCTCCTTAGGGGTCCATGCTTTCCTACCCCTATAATGTATGACAAGGATAACAATGCCACAAAGGACTCAGAGATGCAGCAAAGAACATGGTTGTTAATGCCTTTATGGTCCAACTCAACATAGGGACTAATGCCCTGCTATTCTCAAGGAAACTGCTGGCCAATGACTGAGCAAAGTGGCAGTACTCATGTAGGACCTCTTGAGTAAGCAATCTGTGTTCTGGAACTTTCCATAGTCTCACAGAACTTTGTCAGTTCTGCATTGACCTGATAGCTTCCCTACCCAATCCCACTTCCTTCCCTCTTGTCATTCATAGGTGTTACTTCCCATCAAACCTTTTGCATTCCTGACTCTCTTTCGGCATATGCTTCCAAAGGGCCCAGGTGTCTACCTGATAATAATACTTACCTGAGCAGACTGTTGTGCGATACTATTGGTAAAGTTCATAGCCCAGCATTAGCTTGTGATAGCACTTGATAAATATTAGTTACTGTTTCCATGCCCCATCCTCATCCCTGCTTTACACTTGGAAAAATAGAGGCAGTGCTGTTAAGCGATTCACAGAATAAAGTTTGCTCTGCCAGTCAGTGACTTAAATAGATGTCATCTCAATAGAGACTTCTTGACAGTCACATTATTTGACCTTGTACCTCAGTCATAGCCAAGAAATCCTATCTGGGTCACCCTCAAGGGTGCACAATGTTAAAATCTGTGTATTCCCAAAGAAAGCACTCAGCTTGCATTAGGAATGCTCACGAGGAGTTCTGGCTACTTTGGGAGTGGGTCATCCTGCTCTGTGGTCCCTAAAGAGGCCAAAATCCAGGTAGCTCTCTGCAGATTCTTTCTCTTCATGTAAGAACTTATTCGTCTGACCACTTCTGTTAAGTTTCAACTGACAAGCTTTATCTTTTTATGGTTGTGTCTTAATCCATTGTCTTTATGGCATAGGTTTATAGGCAACCTCTGAATAATACTTTGTGCTTTTCAAATGTACAAACAATACTGAAATGAAAAGCATTGTTCTTGTTTCCATATACCAATTTACTTCTGTTAATCTTTTGTCAACTTGAAATTTTAATTGCTCAATGCAGGGACTAGATAGTATTCCCTTCTCCTTCTTCCTCTATATTTATTAAATGTTTCTCTGGTGCCAAGCCCTATGACAAATTCTTTATAACTTACCTCATTTACCTTTCACAAAACTCTTGATGTTAGTACTGCATGAGTAAACTGAGACCAGAAAAGTTCAACATCTTGCCTGAAGTCACATAGATAGTAGGTTTCTGTGTTATTTAGGGGTCACAGCTAATAAGCAACAAAAGACAACTATGGGTGAGCATCAAAGGGATTTATTACAATGTAAAAAATAGATATTTGACAAAAGGATTATGTGCCAGGAAGCTCCGAGAACCATTTAGAGAACTAACGAACTAGTCTTAAGATTAGATAGTCTGGAAAAATACTCCATACTTTAACTCAAAAGTTTCTTCCCTGTTTCTTGTGTGTCCCAAGACCCAGTCCAGTGTGGGTAGCTCTGATGGGCTAGACCTAGGTCAAAATCCAGGTAGCTGGACCTATGCACAGCCTGGGTGCATACGTCCAGCACTGTCAGCCCTCGGAGTGAGAATCAGTCTTTTCATATCACCAAGTGCCGGAAGTTAAGAGGTGATACATGGGCAGGTGTGGAACACAGAATAATACTTTCCAAAAATGCCTGCAGAACATATGACTGTATTAGGTGACCCGGAAAAAGGGATTAAGGAGGCAAATGGAATTAAGGTTGTTAATCAGTTGGGTTGATAAAGAGAGGTTATTCAGGATTATTCGAGTTGACAAGGTAATTAAGAAGAGAATTCCTAAACAAAAGAGTGTTACAAGAGAATCAGTGTCAGAGCGATGCAGCATGAGGAAGATTCAACCGACCACTGCTGGCTTTGAAGATACAGGAAGGGCCCCCAAGCCAAGGAGGGTATGCAGACTCTAGAAGCTATAAAGGCAAAAGAAATGGCTTCTCTCTTAGAGCATCCAGGAAGGAACCAGCCCTGCTGACACCATGATTTTAGCCCAGTGAGAACCTACTTGGTCTTCTGCTGTCCAGAACCAAGTAAAAATAAATTTGTTGCAGTTTATTACAGCAGCAATAGAAACTAATACAGCAGGTTAGATGGTTGGAGGCCAACACAAATGTCTACCAGAGTGCAGTCTGGATTTGAGACCTAGTCTATTTCAAAAGCCCATACTCAGGAACACTGTGTCAGAGTGACTCGCATGGTGGATAATTCAAAATGAGGGCACCGGGAGTGGAGACAGAACAGTGTGGTGAAGCAGATGGCATGTTAGGTGTGGAATGTGCCGCAGTCATCTGAGCGAAGCAGAGAGGAAAACCCGAGGCTCTAGAAAGCTCTCTGGTGTCGGTAAAAGAGACAGTATAGTGTGAGTAAAGCCCGCCAGCCTGTGTTTTGGCTTTAAATTGGCCCGTAATCCTATATATGGGGAATGAAGGAAAAGCTTATAAAGCATTGGGGCTAAATGAAGTGATGCAAAATTTGACTATCTCAAGCATCCAAGTTACTCAGGAGGTCTAGTGAGATCCAAGAAGACAGAATTAACAACCATAGCAAAATCAGAAACACATTGAACATTTGGTTGGAGGATCAGATTTAGAGTGAGTCTCTTTAGCATGTACATTAGCTGCAGCGAAGCAAAACAAATTTATTTAAGACTGTGAAGAGGGGAGAGTGTAAAAAGTTTCTAGGGCACAGAAGGATGGAAAATGAAAATTAACAGTGCAATATACTAGATTAAGACATTTAAAATTAGATCGATATTTTCTATATTTGATGTGCTATTTTTCCTCTGTAAAAAATATTTCTAGGGACTTTCAGATGTTTGCTACTGATCCTTGTGTCTCTGATTTTCTCTTAGGTTCCTCTACTGTTAAGTCAGGTATAGTGCTAATGTTTGGGACTGGATAGACAGAAATATAGCTCCTGTGATTTGGAAGAAACAACTAGAAGAGACTTGCAGAATTAGCCACATTTTTTTTTTTAATTCCCCAACCATTTGGAGCTCTTAACTATGGACCATGTATTTTTTTTTTAATTTTTCTTTTTCTTTCCTTTTTTTTTTTTTTTAAGAGAGATTTTTGCTATGGGGTGCATGTGCTTACTAGAGAAACAGAGAGAGACAGAAATCAAGAAAATACCCCCAGCGGGGAGGAAGAGAGATTTTTGCTATGGGGTGCATGTTCTTACTAGAGAAAGAGAGAGACAGAAATCAAGAAAACACCCCCAGCGGGGAGGACCATTCCACAATCACTTCTCCTCCATTCTCCTCCTGGGATCTTGGGCACACATACATATATGCCTGACATGAAGTTCAACTGCTGCGTCTGGAACTTGAACTGCAGTTGACTACATGGGAGTCTAGCAACATAACCGTTATGCTATCTGCTAGTCCCTGATTTTTCTTTTTTTTTTTTTAACTGCATATATATAAGGTGCACAACATGATGTTTAGACATACACATACATAGTGAAGTGATTACTATAGTCAAGTAAATGAGCATATCTGTCACTCACATTGTTACGTGTTTGTGTCTACATGTGTGTGTGTTTGTGGTAAGAGATTACTCTCTCAGCAGTTTTCCTATTTACAATACAACATTATCAACTATCATCCTCCTGCTGCTATTAGAACTGTAGACTTATTCATCCTACATAACTGTAACTTTGACATAACATGTCCCCATTTTCCCACCTACTCACCTTTGGTGACCACTTTTATGCTTTCTGTTTCTAGGTATTTGATATTTTTTTAATTGTACCTATAAGCAAGATCATGCAGTGTTTTTCTTTCTGTGCCTGGCTTATTTCACTTAGCATAGTGTCCTCCATGTTCATCTATATTGTTGCAAATGGAAGGATTTTTTTAAAGAATTATTTTATTCAAGTTTACTTACAGTTATTACTTTTTAATTTGACCAGAGAGACAGAGAGAGAGAAAGTGAGAAAGCAAGCTGCCAGGTCTGGGACTCGAACCATAGTCAGCCATGTGGGAGTCCAGCACTCATAACCACCATGCAACTTGCCAGCCAGCAAGGATATTATTAAAGCTGGATAAAATTTTCATTGTGTATACATTATGTATGTGTACCACAATTTTATTATCTATTCATTGATGGACACTTAGATTGTTTCCATTTGGCTATTGTGAATAAATCTGCAATGAATACGGGAGTGTAGATATCTCTATGAGACGCTGATTTTATTTCCTTGTATATACAGATGGTCCCCAGCTTCTGATCTTAGCACACTTAAGGTAGACTAGGCTAAGCTATGATAGTTGGTAAATTAGGAGAATTAAATGCTTTTTAACTTACGATATTTTCATTTATGATGGGTTTATTGGGGTGTAACCCCATCATAAGTTGAGCAGCATCTGTATACCCATCAGTGGGATTGTTGGATCATACACTAGCTCTATTTTTAATTTTTGAGGACCCTCCATACCATTTTCCATACTAGCTATAGTAACTTATATTCCCATCCACAGTGTACCAGGGTTCTTTTTTCTCCACACGCTCACCAATACTTGTTATCTCTTGTTTTTTATAATAGCCATTTTACCTGATGTGAATTGATATCTCATTATGGTTCTGATCTGCATTTCCCTGATGATTAGTGATGCTGAGCACCTTTGCACATAACTGTTGACCCTTTTAAATATTTTTGGAATAAACATCTATTCAGTAGATTTTTTTTCCCCTCTGAGTTTTCTTAAGGGTCCCTTTGCAAAACAGAAGTTGGCCATGAATTTTGTTCCTTTATCTTTTCTAATTCTGCCTTGCTAGTGGATTTTAGTTCATCCTTAAAATCCGGAAAGCCAGATCACCTCTGGAATCTTTACTCCTCTTCTAAGATCCCTGTTCTGCCCAATGCTGTCTCCCCTGCTCTCTGACTGGCCCCGTTGGACTTCCAGTGTGGATGTGGCCCTGAGGCTTGCTCCTGTCTGCCCCTGACTTCACACACTGAAACTGGAGCTAAAAGGTACCTACACCCTCATATAGCACAACCAGCCAGTGCCAGCTTGGCATAAGGAGAAACCATCCATTAGTCTCTCTCTTCCCAGGCCCTGGGTGCTCATACGGATTCTCTGAGTATCGGAGTTCTGTTTGTCTTTAGAATTTCTAATTTTTTCATCATCTTTTTTCCAATTCAGTCTTGATTTCTTTCTATACTGCTTTCTCCCTCAGGGACGTGTGTTCAATCCAAGCATCTGCTTACAGCCTCCTTTTGAATACTAGGGCAAATATTCATTGAATTTCCGTTTCATTGTTTTCCTCCTCTCTCAATAAATTATCCTGTCTCCTCTTAGAGGCCACTATGTCTCCCTAACTGAACTCCAGGCTCTTCATGTGCATGAAAAATCTCTCTGAATTTATCTTCATCTCCAGTGCAACCTCACCTTGATTATTTTCCATAGTCTGCTTGTTCTTGCCACTGTCTGATATTAATGCACTGTGTAGCTCACAGAAAAGTTTGCCAACGTTGTTCTTTCCTTGTTTGTGCTGGTTGGCCTCCTGAGGGAATAAGCTACACAGAGAACAAGATGGCTGCCTGAGTACAGATCCCTGGTACAAACCCAGATCCCAAGGACCCTGGGCCACACACAGTTACCAACCCAGATATCCGCCTCATGAATGCAGCAGCCTGTTTCTGCCCAATCAGAAAGGGTAAACTTCAAACCTGAGCAAAATGATGTAATGGTTTCTACTAGCCCCAGCTGCCATGTAAGTGTCTGGGCTAAGGTTAACCTAGGACTCCCAGTTATAATATAGGTCTAAAAAACCTCAGGTGAGGGTGATGCCTGTTTACATAATAAGGATCATTCTCGTTCAAAATCTAAGATGGTTTGAATATAACACGTTACTATGTAGGTCTAAAAAACCTCAGGTGAGGGTGATGCCTATTTACATAATAAGGATCATTCTCATTCAAAATCTAAGATGATTTGAATATAACACGTTACTATGTGTTGGGAAGAGAAAATATAAGCATCTTTTAAATTTTGTAAGGAGTTTTTGCCTTAGGGTCTGTGCACTCACCAGAGAGAGAGAAAGAGACAGAGACAGAGACAGTGAAAGGGAAAGTGAGAAATCACCTCCCAGGGAATATTGCCATGCTACAATCCCTTCTCCTGTGTTCTCCTCTTGGAATCTTGGGCATGCACACACACATGCCTGGTTTAAGTTTCAAGCCACCAGGTCCCAGACTTGAACTATAGTCAGCCAAGTGGGAGTCCAGTGACTTAACTGCTATGCCATCTGCTGGCTGGTAAGCACCTTACTAATATCAGGCATTAATCTAACACCTTTTCATAGTCAATAGGACCCTGTATATACCAAAAGACACCCAAAGGAAGGATTTCATTCAATATAGGGACTAAGAGTAAGAGAAAATTTTCTTACCCTACATGAAACTGGGGAGCATTTCCCCTATAACATGGTCTCAGGGAAGCTCTCTCCACTGCAAGCTGAAATGGTTCAGAGTATTTCACTGAAAGGTCAATGGGCCAAAGAAACACCATAGCCCTTGTGTTTGAAAAGGCACCATCTGTTCCAGGGCATAGTCAGGGATGAATCATTTTATTTCCTTGAACCCTTATGTCCTCCTATGTAACAGAGGCAATATTACCTAGGCAGCAGGATTATCTTACAAAGGAAATGAGACCATGTGCTTGATTCTGGTGTTTGCACATTTTCCTGGATTCTGATCTAGCAGTGAGCTTCTGGGTTTAGTGTTGTGGTTTATGATTTTGTGGGACTTTCACCAGTAGAGATAATCCTAAGCAACCTGGACTTGGGTGAAACCCATTGTCACACAGACACCGACTATTGCACTATGCTGAGGCACACGCCTCTGGAGTAGGACTACCCAGGTTCAAATCTTCTTTCTGCCTCTTGATTGCTATTGCTGTTAAACCGACAATAGGAATTATAATAGAACAGACAGGATTTCATGAAGATTAAGAGAGATAATCCATGTGAAATATTTAGCAAATATTTTAAGAAACATTTATTAATATCCACATCCTTAATTATTTTTGACTTATTTTATTTTGTCTTATCATTTTCCTATGAGGATAGGGATGAAGAATGTGGGATCAAGTAGAGTATATTTAGTTTCCAACTAAAAGACTATGTTAGTGTTAATAGCACCTTTTCCATGCACACAGTTTTGTGCACATTGATTCTTAAAACTATGCGATGACTGAGGCCATCATTATCACTCCCATTTGACCAAGGACTAAATTGAGACATGGAGAAGTTCAATGATGTTTCCAAGGTCACAGGGTCAGTAAAGGAGTGCCAGATCCTCTGACACTTAGCCCAGTGATCCACAGCCCATTGACTCTCACCACAAAAAGCAAATCAATGGGAACACATCTTCCAGGCTGAAGTTAAGACAATTTTCCTTTAGCCCTTCACTGAAACCATTTATTTGCTTTAGTGCCACGTGTAGCTTCTCTTCTCTGCCCGCTGCTTGCCTCTTAGCAAGAAAAGGACATCAACTCAGCTACTCAGCTGGTCTTTGAGATTCCAGGCATCAAGTAAAATCACTCTCTGAGGTCAATCCCAATGATTATTTGAGGGACTCAATTTCCTTTAGAGAAGGCACATTGTCAGCTCAATCTACTGTGGAATTTGTAGTATTAATGAATTGAAGTATACTTTAGGGATTTCTCCCAGATGCTTATTTTAATTTAAGCTCTAGGGGTTTAACTTTCCAAAATACTCAATTTTGTTCATTATGAAAACTAATAACTGGCTTATTTCACTGCTAATTTGGGTACGAAGGTTAATTATCTATAGTGGAGTGGTCTCGAGCTAATCTAAAGTCTACCTGAACACGGCACTGTGTCTAATTGATTCCCCCATGCACTGAGAAATGAGTATTTCTTTGTGAAAGAAAAAAAAGAAGCTCCTCTGAAGTGGATTCTCTTGGTCGCTGCATTTTGTAAAATGAGCAGTGTCTCTCCAAGGTGGTAGGCATCTTTCTTTTTTTATAGTACCATGGAATCCACTCAATTATCTCTGGTCCCATTCAGCTCCATCTCAGCAGCTTCCTTTACCCCACAATATGCCCAGTCACCAGTGTCTAGCATTGTTTACTCAGTGTAAGTTTAGGAAGTGTGAACACATATTTTAAATTATGCTAGCATGACTGCAATCAAATCAGAATGCCTTGCCTCCTAAAATATACCAACAACAGTAATGTCAACAACAACATCTTGCTGTCTTTATCATTTTGAAAAAGTAAAGGCTTTCGTGTGCACTTTCCACATCTTCCTAGCAGTCCAGTAAATCATTTTATTCTACTCTTTAGTAGATGAAGAACTGAGTCCCAGAGAGAACCAGGTGTACACAAAAAGCAGGTGTGAAGAAAGGGAACAGAAAACAGGTTTCCTAATTCCCAATTCAATGCCCTTCCTAATATACTATACCACTTTGGCTATCTATAAAGTATTTAAAAGCTATTTATTTTATTGATGTCTCCTTTTTCAGACATGCTGATATATAATTACACTTTGTGAAACACAATTCCATCTCCAGGAAGTTATATGAATTAATACTGCCTATAGGATCCTAGAGAACATCCTGTCATTTAATGATCACCTGTTTTCCTATAAGGTCACCCCTTTCTCTGCTGGCTCTGTTCTTCGGGTAGGGAGTGAAATAACTGGGTCTAACTGATGATCCCATTTGCTCTCAAGGAACTAAGGCAAGCTTTGGCCTTGAACTTCCCAAGCACACGTTAGTCTTTGTAGCTCTCTTTCCCCATCCTCCTTTGATTTATTTAAAAATTACTTTCTAAACCAACTTGAAGCAGCTCAAAATTAATTTAAACTCTCCCAAAACTGAATTTGTCAATGTCCACCATTGTAATTTGTTACATTGCATTATAACCTACTACAGAACCGTGGCAATGTCAGAACTCTGATGATGTAGTGTGGTCTCCATGTACAATATATCATAAGAGCAGTTTCAACTTGGATGATAGATGGAGCAAGCCTGGTAAGAATTTAAAAAGAGACCTAAATTTCTGAAATTTTTTATTCCCTTTAAGTGGTTGAAGGCATCACCCCCAAGAGATTACTGAAAGTCTAAATCATTTTTTTTCCCTCCTTTTTTGCTCTGTATCACACAGAGGTCTGCAAAGGCAATTAACCCAGCATGTTGGCAGAATTGCTGGGGCATAATTTGCTTTTGCTGTGGCCTTGTAGCTTTGGCCATGACATTGCACCATCAGTTAGGAAAGAGAATATAAATCCACTTTTGTTTAATGGCATCACCAATTAGGTACAACCATGTTCCACCCACCCATTCTTTTATCAGCCTCCAGTGTGGCAGGTCCTCACTAGGGTTTGTCCCTTAGAGAGGAGAAAGAACTTACCTACACATGGTCTGCACACCATGACCTGGGCTTCTTATTTAGTCCAATGTCTGTCAAGAATCTTCTGGCTTCAACTCATCCATATCAGGGTAAAGCTATGCAACCATGAAGAATAATAACAATATTTTATAAAATAAATAAACGGTCTTTTACTTATAAGTAATGATAAAAACACTTTTAAATAAAGTAAGATACACCCTCTACGGCAAGCCACAAATGCAATGAATCTACAGGTGTGGATGATTTACTGTCATTCCAGTTCTTACTAGAGCCTAGGACTCCTCTAGCTAATTAGCTCAATGGTCCAACCTCATTATTTTATAGAGAGAAATCTTGGGCCCAGTGACTCAAATCAGTTCAACATCTTGAACTTAGAACTGGGTCTGGGGATTTTATATGCCATGTTTTACACTCTGGACCTGCAGGTCTCCGTGGCACCCATCCAACATACTGGTGTGTCCTGATGAATTATGAGCTCAATCGAAGATAATGTGTTATTAATAACAACATTAAAATATGAAAATTATTTTTATTTTATTTTTTCTTTAAATTCATTTATTTACATTAATTCACTATACATCATTACAGCATACAAAATGAATTTTGCATCCAGAATACACTGTATATTGGCTCAATGAAGCACATCAACATACGTGTTATCAACAAATAATTTTCCATTTCTTATGTCCTGTATATTTTGCTTTTTTTTTTTTTTCATCCTTGATTTCCTATCCCTCACCCTCAGCCATGTTCCACCCTCCTCCCATGTTGTCTCTGGTATCCATGGTTGTTTTCTATGCCTCCCTCCCCCCATTTAATTGATTTGCTAATGAACTTAATTAGTCTAAATATTTCCAATAGCAAGCGCAGCTGATATATACATATACACGAAAATTATTTTTATTTTTAAAAATATAAATTAAAGCAGCTATCTCTATGATGATACCTTCATTCATTAGCCCTCCTACTTGCTTTCCAGAGTGAAAGAGAGTTACAGCCATTGCATTGAGAATCATAAGTACAACTATGAGAGTAAAATTTATACTAAAGTAAAAATTACTTGCATTAGTTTTTTTTGTGGGGGGTAGATCTTTATAAATTCTAAAGTGCAAGCTGATTCTACCAATAATCTGGGGAACATTAGAATATAGTTGCAGATAATTTCTTCAATGTCACAATTTTATCATAAAGATTAGTCTTTCTTTGTTGTACCCCTTGCTGTCATCTCTGTGATAGTATTCTTTCAACGAACAGCATATACACATGCCATCCATAAATGATATGGGCATAGCTCAGAGCAAGCCCAACAACCTGCTCACAGAGTTGTGCTAAGGACTGAGCTCTGCCTATGCTCTAGTCTCCAGTCATAAATGGAAAGGAGGATTTGGGAAGATGTATGCTGCCCATTTGATCCTATTTGACTTCGTATAGTTCTCACCCTCAGACAATCACAGCTTTCCACAGACAGAAGGACAGCTAAGTGTGGGGAAGAAAGAGGCAAGGAGGATACCCACAGTGGGCTACTCAAAAATGTCCCCCTGGACCAACCATGGCCCTTTTTTGGCTCCAATGTATCACCACCATGTTTGATCTGTTAGCAATGGCTCCAGCTCCGATGGTCACCTTGGAACTAGGGAATGAAAAAAGGTAAGGAAAGGCAAATTATCATCAGATCCAGAGCACAGTGTCTAGGAAATGACATCCTCTGTGTGACCTTGGGCTGGTCATTCAGTGTCTCATCTGCCACTCAGCACACCTGACCCACATGAGTGTTTAAAAAATACCAGATCTCATGTTTACAAGTTCACAAGGTACAGATCGATAAAATGTGATATTTTATGACTTGACTCTAAGTTTTATGATAAAAGGTTCATTTATTCTTATTGCTTCTAAATCATTGACAACATCATGGCCCCACTAAGGCCCACCCAAGGAGGAAGACAAAATTTCACCCTTGTTGGAAGACACATCACTACGACTTGAATGTGCCACCTAGAATTTCATGAGTTGAAATTTGGCAAGCAATGGTAATGGTGTTAGAAGGATGAAAATTTAATCCAATGTTGAAAGGTGGGGCTTTGGGGAGGCAATCGTGATTGGATGAGATCACCCGGGTAAAGCCTCATGATTGACTTCTGGTAGCTTTACAAGACACACAAGCTCTGCCCCTGACCTCTTGCCATGTGCAGCCCTGTGCTGCCCTGGGACTCTTTAGGATCTCAGCCAACAAAGAGAAGCTCATTTGAACTTGGACCTTCAAAACCACGAGTTAAATAAATCTCTATTCTTCACAAATGCAGTATGCAGTATTAGGTTATTAAGCAACAAAGAACTGGCTAAAACATACATTATTCTGATACAGATGAGAAACACACTTTACCTAAACATGTCAACTTGAATTCATTATAGTTCTGTTTCTCAGCAACTATTATGCAATTTACTCTTGCTGTAGGCTCCTTTAAAAATTGAAAATACTGAGTATAAGCAGAAAATACTGAGAAAAACATCATTTAATGAAGAATCAAAATTTAATCCAGAACATGTGAAAGAATTTAAAATGCCCAGGTTTCAAAACCTGGGCATGATATTCCCATGGAGAGGAATTTTTAAAAAGTCAAGAAATTAAATATCTATCACATATTTAACATCTCTCCTAATTATATGAAATCCTACTGTATTATGATCAGAACAAAATTGCATTTTAATCTACATTCTCATATGTTTATCGAATTCTAATACTGATTTATATTTTCATCCATTTCTCCCAAATCAAACCACTATTAGTATATAAATAACATTATTATGTTCCTTGGTATTTATGACAACAAGGCCAGATTTCACCTAGTTTTATTTGCCAAGGTCTTATGTTGGGTCATTGGAAAGTTATGATGCATTTTTACGTAGAAAAACAGAAAAATACATTAAAACTTTTCTGATGACTGAATACATGCTATAGGGGCAATAAAATGTGGAATCTGAGGAGCAGGTTCAGGCCCTGGCTGCTGGCTTTGGTTTGCTATGTTTCCAGCCTTAAAAGGAGAAAATAAAGTGCACTGAATATTAGATGGGGAGACTTCCCCCAGAACAGAGCTTTTTCTTAAATACATAGTATCATTCACAGATTTCCTGCTGTGAGTTTTGAAGAAAATTGTCTTCCCTCTCTCCCTCTGAAGACAAATGGATGAGTACCTACTCTGAAAACTACCATAACAGGAGAGGAGGTTCAAGGGAGGGATGGTGGAAAAATCTAGCCAATTATATCTTCAGCCTGATGCCCTTTCACAGATGGATCCTTTTTCTCTGCCATATCATCCACCTTCAGTTTGCCAATGCTGCCTGATGTTGGGGAGGAGATATGTTGGGGTTGGGGTGAAGAGAGTGCCCTTCCTAATTATTCATCCCTCATTGCTTTGGCCATTAGTGCTACTACATTAAAAAAATAAATCTCTGAACAAGGTAAAGAGAATAAGGCTAAGGAACATAAAACACTCTTAGATGTTGGGTTCCTAGAAGAAGGCTTGGAACCTACCTCCTTTGGCCACATCCTGGAAGTGGAAGAAGAAGAGCAACAAAAAAGTCAGTAGGTAGATTTTTAGAATCAGACATCAGAGAGCCCTAGGCTGTTTTGTGCCATGCAGCATCCAGAAAAACAACAAGACCTAGCCAACAAAAGGCTACATGATGCATCTAGCCATGGATCTAAGAGAGTCAAGGTTTTTGGGACCAGCAGTTAGTGTAATGGCTATGTCGCTGGACTCCCACGTAGTTGACCGCAGTTCACGTCCTGGACCCGGTGGCTTAAAACTCACACCAGGCGCGTGTGCGTGTGTACCCAAGATCCTGAGTGGAGAATGGAGGAGAAGATTGCGATGTGGCCATCTCCCCTGGGGGGTGATTTCTCGCTTTCTGTCTCTCTGTCTCTCTCTGTCTGTCTGGCGAGCGCACATGGCCTATAGCAAAAACCTCTCCAAAAAAAAAAAAAAAAAAAAAAAGAGAGAGTCAAGGTTTTCCCATCTCTCAGAGCATCTAAGTGAAGAGAGTGTTTCTTGGATGTCCAACAACAGCATAGACTTGGCACAAATTCCATCAGAGATCGAGAGACCAGGAAGGAAAGAAAACATAGCAGGCCAGAGACTACTATCTTTGGATAATTTGCTTGCAAGATTGGTCTTTGCCTGGCATCTAGGAACTCAGATTTTGGAAGGGTTTTTCCCATTCCCTAACTGATGAGAGTGACTTACTGTGTCTAAATGACTTGTACTAACAACGTGGTTTATGACAAGTACCTGAGCACCTGGTTTTCTCCTGGATGTTTGGAATTTTGGCATGTGCTAAGCAGAGAGCACATATGTGACCAGCACCCCCTAAAAAACAACAACAACAAAACTCAACTTGAATATTGATTCTCTAGAGAGCATCCCTGTTAGACTGCATCTCTTACATGTTACAATTCTTTGCCAGAGGAATTAAGCACACCCTATGTAACTCCATTGAGCAAGGTATCTTGGAAGTTTGAACCTAGTTTTCTTGGACTCTTCCTCATGTACTTTTCCCTTTGATGATTGTGCTGTGTATTATCTTACTGTAATAAAGCATAGACATGAGCAAGACGCTTGCTGAAACCTGCAAGTCTTCCTAGTGAACCATCAAACCTGGGGTTAATCTTGCGATTCTTTGACACAAAGGTTGACAATTGTATAAGGAAGATTCCTTATATAAGGATTCCTTACACAGACTGACCCATGAGGACCAACAGCAAAGTTCAAATTGGTGGAGGGATGCTCCAGAAAATGCCAGTTCATATAGATAACACACAGGGATCTCTCCTACCAGGACTGGCACCACCAAGACTCCTCACTCCAAAACTGACTGAGAGGATCATGAATCAACCAAGATAAGGTTCCTGCCACTTAGCAGAATGAGCATTTATAAGATAAATTAAGTCCCTTGGGACCAGGAGATGGTATAATGGTTATATCACTGGATTCCAACTTAGTTGACTGTGGTTCCAGTCCTGGACCCAGCAGCATAAACTCACACTGGGTGTGTGTGCATGCGTGCCCAAAATCCCGAGAGAAGAATGGAAGAGAAGGCATTGGGATGTGGCCATCCCCCGTGGGAGGTGTGTCAGCGTCCGTCCCAGGGCTTGGGTCTAGCTGAATCACAATTGATCAGAGGACTGCTGGTGAGGAAGAGAAAGAGGACAAGAAAGAGAAAGCCCTCCATCTTGAGAAGACCAGGGAATTGGAAAGAATGAGACAAAGACATAGAGTAGAAATGGACACAAGCAGCCTGAGCCTAGGTAACCCAAGCAACTTGTGCTGTACTTGAGACGCTGCTTGAGCCACCCAGACAAACTGGGCCTCCTTATTTATAGTACAAGGAGACATTACACATGTATGTTTCATGACACTTTATAGATTTGTTCCCAGGTTACAGACAATAAGAAGCAGTTAACAAATCTATAAGGGCTTAGTCAGACTGGGCCAGGTGTATCCTTTGGTGATAATCCCATCAAGAGAAAGTCTCATCTTCTTTCCTAATGCAGAGAAACCTTGCTGTAGGTGTGGGGAAGGAGCTAAAGAACTTCTCCATAAGGAGTGCACCATACCCAGAGAAGGCTAAAGAACCTTTCAGATACAGAGTAGGGATTAGACTTTGCTAATTGTGGTCAAGATGTTTCTTAAAGTCCATCAGATGTGTCTGTTGGCACACCCCTAAGCAATTTCCACCCTTGCTCTATCTGCAGCAAAGGTAAAGGAAAGGACAAGTTACGAGGTTCTGCCAAACCCAAAAGGACAGGTAGTGTTTGCTCAGAGCATGTCCCCGCACCTCAGGTTCTCTCTCTAAATGTGTCCCCACAGGCGTGATTTCTCACTTTCTGTCTCTCTGTCTCTCCAGTGAGTGTACATGCTCTATAGGAAAAATCTCCCTTTAAAAAAAATGGGAAATTAAGTCCCACAGTTGTTTTTGCTACACAGAAGCCCTCTGAGGAGAAATTCCAAGTCGTACAAGATTAAGGGAGGCAGTAACATAAAGGTATAATTCATGCCAGTCTATCTAACATATTTCCTTGTCCCTTGAAGATTATTTAATCTGGTGGCATGTTTCTCCATGGGCCTTTCCCCCATTCCCTTCTGTTTCTTCCAGTCCTTGCATCTTCTTTTTTGAGGGGGAGAGGTTTTTGCTATAGGACATGTGCACTCGCCAGAAAGACAGAGAGAGACAGAGGGACAGAAAGCGAGAAATCGCCTCGGAGTTGTGGGGGGGCAGTGGAGAATGGCCACGACGCAATCCCTTCTCTGCCATTCTCCTCTCAGGATCTTGAGCAGGCACGCACATGCGCCCAGCATGAGTTTAAGCTACCAGGTCCAGGAATCAAACTGTGGTCGACTACGTGGGAATCCAGTGACATAGCTTTTTGCCAACTGCTGGTCCTAAGTCCTTGCGTTTTTTAAACTCATCCCTACAGCCACGCCCTCCACTAAATTGTTGTAAAAAGTGAGCCAGTCCCATGTGTCTCTTACTGTTTGTATATCATCACAACCTTGTACCTGATCCAGAATGATGGATGCCCTGTCTGCCAAATGGTTCTGGTCTTGGTAGAGAGGAAGGATAGAGCTGGAGGGGGTCAAGGATAAAGAAAAATTGGGAGATAATTTGGTTTTATGTTCCTTTATTATTTTCATCTTGTCTCAAAAGAATTAAGAACCTGCCAATAACCATTATCAAGTCTGCATTTGAGATCCATAACTTGCAGCTCACTCATCTTTGATTTAATGTTTGAAGAGTTTTTAGTGTCTTGGGGACAGCAGATGGCATAGTGGTTACATCACTGGACTACATGGTCAGCCACTGTTTGAGTCTCAGACTCAGTGGCTTTAAAATCACTCTGGGTACGTGTGCATGTGTGCCCAAGATCCCAGGAGGAGAACAGAAGAGAAGGGATTGTGGCATGGCCATCCTCCTGGAGGGTGATTTCTCACTTCTGTCTCTCTGTCTCTCCGACAAGCTCATGTGCCCTATAGCAAAAAATCTCTCCAAAAAATAAAAAGAGCTTTTAGTGTCTTTAAATCCTTGGGTGCTTTACAAAGCAGCCTCCCAGGTTCTTAGCACTAAGAACCAGGCTCCATTGTTTTTCTCTAAAAATCTTAGGTCTTCTCCCTCCTAGTCTCTTAAACAGCCTGGAGGACAAATTATAAGGAGGAAAGGCATCCCACCACAAATAAAGAGGCAGGTTCCTGAGACTAGCAGATGGCATAATGGTTACATCACTAAACTCTCACGGAGTTGATTGCAGTTCGTGTCCCCAGCCCGGAGGCTTAAACTCACACCGGGTGCTTGTGTGTGCATGCCCAATCCCAAAATTACAAGAGGAGACTGGAGGAGAAGGGATTATGGCGTGGCCACCCCGCCTTGAGAGGTGATTTCTTGCTTTCTATCTTTCTGTCTCTATCTCTCCAGTGAGTACACGTACCCTATAGCAAAAATCTCTCTAAAATATAAAAGCAGCAGGTTCCTTTAAAGATTTCTTTTCTGAGAAAAGTCCTGAGATTTGAAATCTGCAAGTGAAAGGATTATTTTGTAGTTCTTAAGCCTGACTAAATTTTAAACACTAAAACCTAAGAACATCATAAGTTGTCTCCTGTGTTTTACAGTCTACATATCAAACCTCCAACCCGGTGCTCCCCATCAGGCAACTCCCCAGAGGTGCTATGAAAGAGCACGGAGCTTCTTGATGTCTCAAAGTTGGTATTTCAAACATTTCAAAACACCCCCTTAGCAACACAAAGTAGATATATTATTCATGAGTTTGTCTACCTTCTCTTGATATTCTTTATATTTTTAACCTCTAATGTAATCATGTTAATCAGAAGAGAGTTAAGTTTGAAGATAGTTTGGACTGTTATATAAAGTCTTTAGTCAAATATTAGTATGTACATTGTGAGCGAGCCTCCTCAGAGCTCAAAAATGTCTCGAAGTGCCAAAAACCATGAGGACCTTATTTTTAAATCCTAACTAGAGCCTACTACCTCCATTATGAGTATCTTTCCTGCCTACCTTTTTCCATTCTTGAAAAAAGTAGATCCTTTATCAGTTCCCACTTACAACCTGCATCCAACTACTGCTTAATACTAAAGACTTCAATGCAATATTAGAAAGAATAATTTCTTTCTATTTTATCTCATTAGAATAGCCATTGAACCTGATTTGATATTCCAATTTAATTGTGATGAGAACACTCTCTACCAGAAAGGCTTCATTTATCTCAACAAGGGCCTCAACACTCTGTTTTGCCTGAACTTCTTCCTTTTACTCTTTAATGTTAACAGGGCACTTTCATTTTTTCTATTCCTTTGAATGTTTTATTTTAATTATCAGATGAATGTTTTTTGTACATGAAAGGAAATAGGAAACCAAGCTGAAAACTCCATTTCTTTCAGCAGCATCAAATGAGATAGGCTTACCAACACTAAATAAATGTGTTTGATGTGAATAGAGCATGTGTCTTTTAAGAGAGTAATATTCTAATAATAAGAACGAATTTTAGAAAGAGCTTCGCATTTTGCAAAGTGCTCTTCCGGACTTGATTTCAACCTGATGAAAAGTGAGGGTCAATAGAATTAGTCGTTTTACGGATAAGAGAAAAAGCTAAGTGTGGGGGGATATTCTCTGGTCATGATGCCACTTTGCCATCAAACCTAGGCAGGTTTAATATCTAAAATGTGTCAATACCAAACCTGATTCCAAGCATTAAAAATTTTTAACACTTCCCTTCACATGTGCACACACATAAATACACACACATACACACACACAAGTGCATGTAATATGGCTGAAATCAGATTGTTCTAATGTCAGTTTCTTGATCATGATATAGTACTATAGTCATAGGACATGTTACCAATAGTGGAAACTGGTTGAAGTGTACACAGACCGTTTCTGTATTGTTTGGCAACGTTCTATAATCAATAATTATTTCACAATGAGTTCAAAAGACTTGACTTTAGTTTAATCTAATTTTTTAATTGTCCTTATTTTTAGTGCAAGAGTTAACTTTGTTTTTGTTTTTTGTTTTTTTGTTTTTGTTTTTGTTTTGTTTCGTTTTGTCGTTTTTTTTGGAGAGATTTTCACTATAGGGCGCGTGTACTCGCCAGACAGACAGAGAGAGACAGAGAGAAAGAAAGCGAGAAATCACCCCCCCAGGGGGGATGGTCACACCACAATCTCTTCTCCATTCTCCTCTAGGGATCTTGGGCACGCACGCACACGCACCCAGCATGAGTTTTAAGCCACCAGGTCCAGGACACGAACCGCAGTCGACTACGTGGGAGTCCAGCGACATAGCCATTACACTAATTGCTGGTTCCCTTAACTTTGTTTTTATAGAGTAATTGTCAAACACACACACAAATACACACACACACACACACACACACACAATGATGTCCTGCTCTTCTGCTCTTCTATCTGAGGGAAATAATAGTATTTTTTTGTCTTAATGTTATTTTTGTTCATAATGACTTCCAAAATAACTACCAAATATACTCTAATAATGTAATTACATGAAATAAAATGAAGAATTATTTCAAAAGATTGGAGCAAGAAGTGACCACTTATTATATTAAACAAGACTAAATGTAAAATGGACACATGAAGTTTAGTGATTGAAGCCATGCATGATTTAATGTATAATGTGGGTGTCAGCAGGGCTTACATAGAACAAAGTTCATCCAGACCAGCAGATGCCATGGCCCAATCCACCCCAGCCAGACAATAGCCACAATATTATTTCCTTCAATTTGGGGCATCATAGTTTGAGAGGGACATCAATCAGCAGAAGTGGAAGCCAAGGAGAATGACAAGATTTCTCATCATGAGCAAATACTGAGGAAATAAATTAATCTGGAGAAATAAAGATGAAAACGGGGCTTTGGAGCTGTCTCCTCATATTTTAAGGAAAGTAAGACTAAATTAACCTACAGAAATTAAAGCTAAAAAATAGAGAGGTAAAACACTTGTGAGACACAGATAAGGTTTTTTATGTATTGAGGAGGATGTGTATAATAGTCTCAACTGGGCTGGACTGAGGTGTATATCATGCTGGGTAAGGTCTCTTCACAATCTAAATGATGTATAGCGATTTAATATATGAATAATTTTAAAAATTAATTTAAAAAATTTTAAGAAAGAAATCAAAGCTAAAATCACTGATGGACATTAGGTAATAGACCATTCAACTCTATAGAAAGAAGATGGAGCATCTCATTCATTAAGATTTGCCTGCTTCGGGGCCAGCAGTTAGTGTAATGGCTATGTTGCTGGACTCCCATGTAGTCGACCGCGGTTCGCGTCCCAGACCTGGTAGCTTAAAACTCACGCTGGGTGCATGTGCGTGCGTGCCCAAGATCCCGAGAGGAGAATGGAGGAGAAGGGATTGCGGTGTGGCCATTCCCCCTGGGGGGTGATTTCTCGCTTTCTGTCTCTCTGTCTCTCTCTGTCTGTCTGGCGAGCGCACATGCCCTATAGCAAAAACCTCTCCAAAAAAACAAAAATAATAAATAAGAAGGGGAAAAAAATGATTTGCCTGCTTCACAGGGTCAGACAGGGGTGCACTGATAATACAACGCTCTGCAATACTGAGCCTTATGGAAAATCCTGGGTTTACATCCTTAGCCCTCTCTGTACAGGATATACATGCATGTTCCATATGCCACAGGCATGCATGCACATGCCCATGATCTGGCTGGTTGAGTTTGCAGGTAATCATGACATAGGGATCCTGGGGGGGTACCTCTCTCCTTCTCTCTGTTTTTTTTTTTTTTTTTTTTTAATCTCTCACATGGGAGAAGTAAATAGAAAAACTTTTAAAAATAAATAAATAAAATATTTGCTTGCTTCAAGCATGTCCCAAAGGGCCTTCTGTATGACTCATAGTTTCCACCATTCATATCACTCCTTCAGAATAAGAGTTGCTTTGCCAGGAGTTTTCCAGTAACGGATTGCCTGAAAAGGATAATACTTCAAACCATTAGTTTCTACTCACATATTTGCACAGATTAGTTTCACAAACTAGCTGCCACATATAAAGTAGAAATTCAGTCTCTAAAAGGATGGGGCACTGAACCACATAGCTTACATGAACCTGCAAAGTGGGGTATGCAGGGAGTATGGGGCTGGGAGGAAGGAACACATCCAAAAAGAAGGGTGATTGAAATGTCTTCCTTCAAAGTCCCTACAGATCAAAGAGGGCTTCTACTACACCCCCTTCTTCTTTGAGATAAGTTGCTAAAGTAAACCCAAGCCCTCCCCACCCACACACACACATTAATGAATGCATGTAAGATAGATGAACACTGAATAAGGCCTATAGATCGCTCTAATGTCTATATCCTGGTTGGTACATTGTACTATAGTCACACAATATGTAACTATGGGGGAGCTCAGGTAAAAAGTACATGAAACCTCTCTATTCTATGCTTTCCAACTTCTGAATCTATAATTGTTTCAAAATAGCAAATTCAAAAATCACTTGATTTCAGTTGAATTTAAATTTTTTCATTTCTTAATTTTTTAATAAGATATTTAAAATTTTTTGACAAGATATATATTTAGTTATCAAGTACATATGCATGTGCCCAAAATATCTGGCACTAAGTCAAGTAATTGGATCACCTCAGTTGCTCCATCTACGCACTTGTCCATCCTTTCCTCTCAAGCAATAGGCACAAGTCTACAGTCCAGGGTCACATTTCAGATAGTACAAGGGAGTTTTAAAATGTTCTTGGAAAAATGGAATTAAAATAAGAATTTATTTTGGTACAAAACACTTTTTAAATCTTGCATTTTTTTTTAAAATAAAACATATTTTCTATGTACTTCCTAGGGGCAGCTTAGAAAGAGAAGGAAAGAGCTTAAGAATACAAGAAAAGAAGAAAAAAGGAAAGAGAGAAGAAAGAAAGGGAAGATGCAGGAAGAAAAGCCAGCGTTTGTCATTCAAAAAGATAAACATTTTACAGCCCAGCTTGACTGTGTCAAGAACACTTGTGTTTTAATAGTATGCCTGCAAGCTTTCAAAACAAGTGTTTACCTGTCACAATAAACAGTTATGAGTGAGGAACACAAAACAGAGAGAACCAGGAGCTGGCGGGCTGCCAGCCCTGCCACGTGCTGCTCTGCACTGAGCTTGTCGTCCGGGCCCCAGCAGCAGCTCTGTGTCTCTGTTGTCTCTGCCCCTGGCAGCCACTATCACAGATTGCTGAGCCTACAGGCTCAGGGGAAGCGCTTAAGGGACAGAAGGATCTAGCAGAACCATAGCCTCTGAGGACACAGGCCAGTTGCTACTGGTCAGAGGGCAGCCCATGAGAGTCAATGGGTCCCAAAAGATGAGAACCCCCAGGGACTTCTGGAAAGATCCTTTATGAGAGCTGGAACACAAAGTACTACACCCTTCTCATCCTTCCCCTCCCTAAAAACACAGCAGGCTCCCAGATGAGGTAGGTAAAATAGTGAGTGACATACCTATATTTATTGTACATTTTTAACTTGCCACCAGGAGCTGACAGTCTCGTGAAAACTAACTTTCATGGAGTATGTCATAGTACACTAGGAGCTTTCATGTCTCTCTAATTTAACCTATGCAATAATCTCTTGAGATAAATCAGGCAATTATCAAGCTCATTTTGAAGAAAATGGTTAAGTTACTTCACATCTGAGTCTCAAAGTCCAATATCTAGTAAACAGTCAAGCAAAAACTCCAACACACAACCATATGGCTCAACATTCTATAGCTTTATATGTGGGCGTGCAGAAGACTCTCTTGAGTCACTAGTTTAGAAAGCAGATCCCCATACCTTATCCTCAGGTCTTTTTGGTAAGCTTAGCCTGGGGCCCAGGGGTCAGCATTTTGAATCATCAGGAAGCTGAGAGCCAGGTAATTCTGAAGCAGGTAGTCAGGGAAGCAGAATTTGAATAATGTCCCTAGAATCTGGGAAACAAAGATGAAGAGCACATACCTTAGCCCTTAAGAATCTACTGTCTAAGCTGAACTGTCCCACACAGTAGCAACTAACCCCATGTGGCTACTGAACACTTGAAATGAAATGTATCCAGTGGCATGTGTTGAAATGATATTTGGATATATTAGGTTAAATTAAAATATATCATTAAAGCTAATTCCACTCCCTTTTTAAAAATTTTTAAGTTTATGTATGTATGTATGTATGTATGTATTTATTTATTTCAGAAGAAAAAGAGAGAGAGAGAGACCCTCAATAGTGTCTTACATCGCAATCTCCTCCCCATCAGCCTTTCCCAGTCAGTGAGGATCACAGATGAGTGTACATGCCCAACATACATAAGACAACCTGGGAACCTAACCTCAATCTTCCACATGGTTTCCAGAAGTGCAGAGTATTGCTCTACTGCTATCACACTACACCCAGGCCATCTTTATGAGGCATACATTATAGTTCTACTGGAGAGCATAGAGGAGCCTATGTGGTATCTGAAAGACAAATTTCAGCATGCTATGATAAAGTGAGTCTAACGGTTCTAAGACGGCTCCCAGAAGGCGTTTCTTCCATGCCCAATCTGAACTCAAAGATAAGCAAGGACACAGAGGAAATGAGGGGAACAGTTGGACACAGAAGGAATAACAACAATTCATGATGCATTCAAAGCAGTTAAGAAACCATTCAGTATTACTCTGAAGAGAGCAGGGATGAAGCTAGAATGACAAACCAGGACCCATCAGCAAGGCCTCAAAAGCCATGCCAAGATGTGCGAGGATGATGTGGAGCAAAATGGAAAGTCCTAAAGGCCAGGAAGGGGAAAAGCAACAAGATCAAAGTTAACATTGAGACATTCACTCTGGCTATAATGGGAAGGAAGAATTTAAAGGTAACAAGAGTCAGCCCCATAATGGAGCATTAAGTGTTGTATACAGGGAACTGGATCCCACATGGCTAACCCCAGTTTAAGTCCAGGCCCCATGGACTTGAAAAATACTCTCAGGCCCATGGGGTCATGTGCTCCAAATCCTAACGGGATAGAAAAGTATAAGAAAAAGGATTGTGGTGTGGCTCCCCCTGCCATGGGGGGTTCTCTTTCTCTCTTTCTCTCTCTTTTTCTTCCTCTCTCTCTCTCTTTCACCTTCACTCTCACAAGTACACATACCCTCTAACAATAAAAATTAAATAAAGGAAAGGAAATTTACATTGGAAATTCAATTAATTTGTGTCAATAGACCAAGTAAGAATAATAAAGACCTAAATTAGAATAGTGGTTGGAAACTCAAGAGAGTAAGCCTAGAATCAAGAAAAGAAAGAAGTGCTTAGGAGATAAAAAGTAGCAAAGCTTGTTGTCTACAAAAGAATTACCTCAAAGGTAAAGACACAAATAGACTGAAAGTGAAAGGATGGAGACAGATACTCTGCAAATAGAAACCAAATGAGAGCAGGAGTGGCTCTACCAATATCAGATAAAATAAACTTTAAAACAGTTTAAAACAGGCAAAGAAATATAGTATTTATTGATAACAAGTTCAATACAGCAAGAATATAAAGTGATTATAAACATTTATGTACCTAATAATGGACCATAAAAACTTATGAAGCATAACTGACAGAGTTGAAAGGAAAAATAGACAGTTCTACACTAATACTTGGCAATTTCAATGACCTTCCCTCAATAATGGATAGAACAACCAGAAAGAAGATAAGAAGGCAAATAAAGGACTTAACAAAATAAACCACCTGGACCTAACAGACACTAGATATATACAGAACACTCTACCCAACACAGACATCACATTTCTCTCATTGCACATGGAATACTTTTTAGGACAGGCCACAAATTAACTCAAAATGTGGTGTATACATTCAAGGAACTATTCATCTTCAAAAAGGAAGTCAATGCTGACAAATGCTACAACATGGATGAAACGTAAGTCAATCTCTCTGTCTCTTTATCTTTTTCACTCTCTCATATACATACATACACACACACACACACACACACACACACACACACACACTGTATGGTTTCATTTATATAGGGGTACCTACAGCAGCTAAAGTCACAGCTTAAAATGATAGTTGCCAAAGGTTAGGGGGAGAGAAGATAGAGAGTTATCGTTGAGTAGGTGCAGTTTCAGTTTTGCAAGATAAAAAGAGATGGTGGTAATGTTTGCACAGCAATGTGAATGCCACTGAACAGTACAGTTAAAAATGATTAAGACCTAGCCACAGTGTATAGTGGTAGCACAATGCCTTGCAATGCTGGAAACCATATGGGAGATTAGAGTTTGGTCCCTGATTGATCTGTACATACTAACCATTCCTCTGATCTTGGTCGGCTGGGAAGGCTCACAGGAGAGTTACAGCATGAGACCTTGATAAGGACACTTATCTCTCTCTGTTTCTCCATTTCTCTCTCTCTCTCTCAAAAGAAATAAACTTTAAAAGTGATCAAAATTGTAAATATTATGTGAATTTCACTACAACAAAATAATTGGAGGAAAAAAATTGGCAAAGCTCTGGGATTAATTGGATATGGGGAAGGTAGAAAAGGACTCAGGTTTGGTAATAGTGAGGGTAGTTGGTGACTATACACACCAAGCCTGGAAACCCAGGAGGTGGATCTTTTTCCTGCTCATTAGGGAGGAGGTGGTTAATTTAATCATGTGTAGGTTGCACAGTGCAGGGGCCCACATGACTTTCACATAAATAGGTTCTGTATAGAATAAGAAGTGTACTTGAGCTGGAAGTTCAGAGATGAGTAGGATGGTATTAATATTGAGGAGTCATATCTGTACAGCAAGTACTCCAAACCACCAGAGTAGACTGAGATCACAAAGGGAGAGCAAGGGCCAGCCAGTAGCACAGCAGTATCACAACGGAACCCATGTGGGGTTTGTGTCCCAGGACCTCCTTGAGCACACTGGACATGCTCACACAATGCATATGATCTGGCTTGGCTGGGAATGACAGTGGATCATGACATGAAGACCTTGCTGAGAGTTCTCTCTCCCAGAGTGAAAGGACTGATATTTTAAGTTTATTATTTTACTATTTTTTAAAACTTTGGTTGAATTTTTTTCTTTTAAATGTTTAAAAAATAAAAACTGGAAGTGTTTGGGAAAAAACAATGGGGAGTAGGGGTGGGGAGACAGAACCTGGAGTCAAGCATCAGACCCTAGGACATAACAGTGTTGGTCTCAAAACACACCATTGTTTAATCTACACAGTGGCACACAGGCATTTGTCTCATTTATACCTTGCACTTCCACCACTACCCTTGCTGCCAAACTAAATGCCTTTTGTCTGAACCCAGTGGCTCAGGAGAGCCCATGGATCCAAGGCAGGAAACCACTTCTGTGGTTTAACTGTGCTGCTGCTATGGGTGCATTTTGCAGATGAGGGCTGATCGATGTAAACTCAAGAATTAGGAAAAGACATCATGTCTTTCTGTTTCTAGAACCTATCATACTTTTTCTTGTTGTTGTTGTTAGCTGGAGTTACACAGAAAAATACACTGTTACTGCACTTCTTCATGTCTTTTCAAGTCTTTTAATAGCACATAAGTTCTAAAGGACAAGGATATGCATTCAAAACTCTTTTGCATCTTCATCCTACTCCTGCCCTCAGGGATTAGCAGAAGGCCAGACATTTAAGAAGACATAATCTCTTGAAAAGTAGACTTTCAATAAATATTTGCTCAAAAAAATCTATACCCCATTAAGATATACTTAATTATGGCTAATGAATAGAACTATTCCGTTAAGTGGCCTTGGGCTATATTGATAAAAGTTATTAAAATAACCACCAACTACTAAAGTCTTCCTAGGTAAATCCTTCCTGTTCCATGGTTCAAAATACCATCTACATAACAGTGACTCCCAAATTCCTATTTCCATGATTTCCTCTTTGTTTAAAACATGTGTTTTAAACATAAGCTTTTTGTCTACTTGAGATTTCCATTTCAATGTGTAGAAGGGATTTGAGAGTGAATCTAAACAAAACAGAACTGTTGATTTTTACCTTCAAACCTATTTTTTCCTTATTACTCAGCCATTAACCTAGGAGTCATACTCAATTCTCTATTTCTTATGCCCCTATGTCTACTCCAGCACCTTCCACATGTTTGTCCACTCATCATCATTGCTCATGCTATCTCTCCTGTTCAAGCCAGACCATAGATTGTGGCAATGACCCTCAAATTGACCTCTCTGATGCTTTTCTGACTTCCATAGCTCAGTCTTTAACCAAAGGTAGTGTTTTATCTTTATATTTTATTTAAAGTCTATCTACTCACTTCTATGCAAGAAGAAGGCAAAGAGAGAAAGAGAGGCACTTCCAACAGAGTCCTCATGCCACAATCCTGTCTCCAGCTTCAACTGGCCAGTCACAAGTGCACAAACCTAGCATGCAGAAGGCTTCATAACAAACCCAGGGCCTTCCCACATGCCTTCGGCATCACTGAGCATTGCATTAAGTCACCAGGACAGGCCTCAAAGGGAACTTTTTAAAACTTAAATCCTATTGAGTCACTCACTACCTCCTCCCCTATCCCAATTGCCTTTATTTAACACCCTCCAGTGACATCTTACTGAATTCTAAATAAAATTCAAACTCTTGGGCAAGGCCTTCAAGTCCCTACAGTATTAACCCTGGCTTTACCCCCAATATAATTTCCAAACATTTTCCCCATTTCCTGTAGTCTCTAGCTATTCATTCTGCATAGAATATTCTTCATATGGCCAACTGCTTCAATTTAAATAGCATTTTTAGTAGAAAAAATGGGGTCAGGATGTTTAGTCTGGCTCCCTCACTTTCTATCTTATCATGTTTGAACGCCACAGGATAAACAACTTAGGTTACTAGTTGTAGTGCACTTGTATTCTTGCTACATAATTAAGACTTTGCTGTTTTACACTATTGGACATAACACACATGTGTGCATGACAATTTGTATTTGGCAATGAGCCACTATTGTCTAAAGCTCCTTTAGAGAAAGGGAACACTTAGCTGGCTTAGTTAGCTAGCCCTGCTCAGTTCAGCATTGGTTCTACTAGCTCAGCTCTGGTGGCCTTGGCTTGGCTCAGCCTAGCTATGCTCTGCTCCGCTCTGTACACTGTGAGCTCCAAAAGGGAGGAAGAGCTCTGAGAGTGCTACTATGGGCTCTGTGAACTCCCCCTGAACTCAGCCAAAAAATAGCATGATGTCAGTGCCTTGCATCTTTTTCCATATCCCTGTATCTCAGTTTGACCCACCCTTTGGGAGCAGAAAAAAACCTTGCAAAACACTTCCCTAATCACCTAATCTAATTTTAGCCCATAAGGATTAGCTCCATTATATACTAAAAAAATAATATAAAGCTTCTATAATTAAAACAGTATGGTACTTGCAAATTAATAAACAGATAAGAAGCTTAGAAATAGATCCAGCAACATATGGAAATTCAGCACATGATTAAAACCTCATCCCAAATCTCTGAGAAAAATATGGCTTTATAAGTGATATTGGAATAACTGGATAGTCATTTGGAAAAAGATAATATTGATTTTATATTTAACATCATACACCAGAATAACCCCAAATATATAGTATTATAAATGTAAAAAGTTACATCACTGAACTCCAACGTGGTCAACCACAGTTCAAGTCCTGGACCCAGTGGCTTCAAACTTGCACCAGGCACATGTGTATATGTGCCCAAAACCCTGAGAAGAAAACAAACTAGAAGGGACTGTAGCATGGCCATACCCCTAGTGAGTTGATCTCTTGCTCTCTCTCTCTCTCTCTCTTCTGCACGCGCATGCGTGCGCGCAAGCACATGTGCCCGATAGCTAAACTCTCTCTCTCAAAAAAATAAAAATAAATAAAAATAAAACAAATGAAACCATCTAAGTACTAGAAGAAAACATGAGTAAATCCCTCTGTGGTCTGAGTATGGTGAGAACTTTTTAAACTGTGATTCAAAATCCAGAAGCGGGACTAGCAGTTAGCGTAATGGCTATGTCACTGGACTCCCATGTGGTCGAGCACAGTTCGCGTCCTGGACCCGGTGGCTGAAAACTCATGCCGGATGCCAGGCATGTGTGCGTGCGTGCCCAAGATCCCAAGAGGAGAGTGAAGGAGAAGGGACTGTGGCGTGGCCATCCCCCCTGGGGGGTGATTTCTCGCTTTCTGTCTCTCTGTCTCTCTCTGTCTGTCTGGTGAGTGCACACACCCTATGGCAAAAAGACCTCTTCAAAATAATATAAATAAATTTAAAAAATCCAGATGCAATAAAATAAAAGATTGATAAATTCACCTCAATCAAAATGAAAAACAAATACTTTTGCATGATGTATTGTTCTATGACAAATCAACCCAGAGCTCAATAGGGTAAACAATCACTCATTATAGTTCACTCAACTCTGCAGAACTCAGCTGATGAGAACTGGCTCTGCCAGACAGCTTCTCAGCTGTGTTCACTTACATAACTTCACAGTATTGTGTGTCACCTGATCCATGCTGGGCTCAGCTGGGAGGCCTTTTCTCCATGTGTCAGCAGTCTTTCTATCACATATTCTTCTCAAGGTGATAGCAGAAGTTCAGAGAGCAAGTAAGAAACAGATGATGCCAGGACCAGCAGTATAGCATAATGGCTATGTTGCTGGACTCCCATGTAGTCGAACTGTGGTTCGAGTCTGGGACCTGATGGCTTAAACTCATGCCGGGAACATGTGTGTGTGTGCCTAAGACCCCAAGAGAAAAATAGAGGAGAAAGGATTGTGGTGTGGCAATCCCCCCAGGGGGTGATTTCTTGCTTTCTGTCCCTCTCTGTCTTTCTGGCAAGTGCACTGTAGCAAAAACCTCTCCAAAAATAAAAGAAATAGATGATGCCTCTTACAGCCTAGGTTCAGAATTGAAATAGTGTCGTTTTTTTTTTTTTTTTTTTTTTTTTACAAAAGGTTTTTTACTTAGGGTTAGCTATTCAGAGAGATTTTTTCAATAGGGTGCATGCACTTGCCTGAGAGACAAAGAGACAGAAAGCAAGAAATCACCCCCTGGGGGGATGGCCACACCACAACCCCTTCTACTTCACTCTCCTCTTGGGATTTTGGGGACACATACGCACACACACCCAGTGTGAGTTTTAAGCTGCCAGATCCAGGACTCGAACAGTGTGGTCAACTCCATGGGAATCCAGCAAGGTAACTATTATACCATCTGCTGGGCCTGAAATAGTGTCATTTTTACCTATTTTACTGGCCCGAACCAGTCAGTGGCTAAACTCAACATTGAAGAATGGTAAATATATTCTGTTGTTATGGGAAGAACTCCATAGTCATCTGATAAAGGGTGAGCATTCAGAGAATAAAGGGAAGAGTGAAGAATTTGGACTAAAAATGTAATCTATCATATATGTTATTAAAAAAAAGAAAAATTTATGAACTTTGCAAATTATATCACAAAGAGCCAATATTCCTAATATATAAATTGTTCTTTAAAAATGAAATTACAACATCATAAATTTGATTAAAGGTGGACAAAAACACAAAAAAGTTTAAATAAGTGACATAGAAAAGACCCTTAAACCTAAAAAAATGATGCTAAACTTCATTTATAAGAGGAAAAATGGAGGCTTAAAAGTATTGAGGTAAAATTTTTCACCTAGCAGATTGGAAAATATTCAAAATCTTAACCCTACATGCTGTTAATGAACCTTTGGGAAATAGAGCTGGGAGTGGATTATGGTCCAAGACCCTGTTGGGAGTGCTGTCTTTCTGACTGTCTCTTACCCTCATTACTCTTGCTCATAGAAGAAAGAGAGAAAGAAACTTAAGAAAAAATTAAAGGAAGAAATAGGTCATTAAAAGAGGAATGTTCACATAGAAAAGACCCTTAAACCTAAAAAAATGATGCTAAACTTCATTTATAAGAGGAAAAATGGAGGCTTAAAAGTATTGAGGTAAAATTTTTCACCTAGCAGATTGGAAAATATTCAAAATCTTAACCCTACATGCTGTTAATGAACCTTTGGGAAATAGAGCTGGGAGTGGATTATGGTCCAAGACCCTGTTGGGAGTGCTGTCTTTCTGACTGTCTCTTACCCTCATTACTCTTGCTCATAGAAGAAAGAGAGAAAGAAACTTAAGAAAAAATTAAAGGAAGAAATAGGTCATTAAAAGAGGAATGTTCAGGGACTGGCAGGTGGTATGGTGGTTAAAGGCACTGGATTTCCACATGGCTGACCATGGTTCAAGTCCCAGATCTGGAAACTTGCTTTCTCCCTTTCCCTTTTTCTCTGTCTGTCTGTTTCTGGTCAAATTAAAAAATAATAACAAATGGAATTAAATAAATAATTCTTTTTTTTAAAAAAAAAAAAAGGAATTCTACAAAATTTGCATTGTGCTTCTGATAAGAGCCTTTTCTGTACAGCAAGCCTCACTAAGTCTCCACATCATAATGGCAGAGATGAGGAAAGACAAATAAACCAATAGACCCATGCCAGCTTGTTAGAAGATCAGAGCCCTTGACCTTTCTGCATATGCATTACCAGCCCAAAGCAGGGATGACTCTGTTCCCAAGTCATTTAAAGATGCATGTCAAGCCACATAAAGGTCCTGCTTTTAGGAAAGCAATTGAGTCCATAGGTACTCCCAGGGATCAAAGGCCACTCTTTAAACCAGAGAGAATGAATAGCTATTAATGAATGAAAGAAAAAAATGAATTCCAAAGTGATAGAACAATTATGCACCACCATGACTTCCAGCAGGCTGCACACTTAACCATACTTAGAAACTGGAGAAAACCCAGTGGCAAACATATGTTTTAAGGAGTTGGAGCACAGTTTGCTACTAAGACTGCAAAATCCGGTCAAACATCCATTGCATTGTTCACCCCATAGTTCCCTTTGAGTTATTCCCTGACTGAATCTTTAAATGTGAGTTCTGGCATGGTTAAGGAGATATTCTGCCCTTTCCAACATGTTCTGTGACTAGTGAGCCCCCCAACCATTATTGGACATTACTGAACAGCTTGAACATTATGGGCTTAGGAAGTCCTAAAATATGCTGGTTATTGGCATGAAATGATCTGCATTGTCCCAGGCCCAGCTAATCTAAACTTGCAGCACTGGAAGTTTTGAGTGTATCAGTGCAGTTGCCAAGGGGCAGAGGGTAGGATGGGAGAAAATAGAATGTGAGTAATGCAAGTGAAGCTAGAGAATATAGCAGATTGAAAGGTAGGAAAGGGAAAACAAGCCAAAACAATTAAAGTAAATAATTTTAACACAGAGCAACTGAGAGTTTAAGGTTATACCTACAATTAAACAATTGAGAAAATGGCTAAGAATTTTATATCCAGCTTTACAGTTTACACTTTTATTTTTGCCTTTGCCATCAGTGAGTGGTTCTGCCCAAGTACACAAGGCTTGTGTTTTTCCAGACCCCTGGGTCTTTGGCTGTCATGAAGTCAGGGAGTTAGGTGTCCAGAGGAGAGTTTGCCACTGCAAGGTCTCTAGAGGAGAGGGAGGTGATAGAATTACAAACCTGGGAAGAGGCCTCAGGACTTTTTCTATCTTTCTAAAGTTCCCAACAAAGTATTTTGTATAAAGAGATGCTTTATAAATGCTGGTTCTGGAATTTTCTGGAGTCAGGCGTGAATATTCTGGATCAGTAGCTGTAGCAGGACTAATGAATATCTACTGAATACCTCCAGAGAATCTGGCACTTTTCCTGGATCAGTTGCCTGCATCTTTCACCCTTCCTTGTTTTTCACTGAGCAAAAAAATAGGTGCACGGCAGGGTGGGGGTGGAGAATATCTTTAAACTAAAGGCAGAATATCTTTAAAATTCCATGTAGTGTGTTAATCTTTATTGCTCTAGCTTAGCTGTCCCCTCAAGTTTTATGTGCTGGGACTTGATTGTATTGAACAAGAGTTAAGTGACAACTGAATCCCTTCATGGTATCCTAGAGTGAAGCATGATAAGGTCATTAGGACAAGGCTACTTGGCGTAAGATCCCGCCCTCTGCCATTTTGTAATGGCTTTGGACCTGACACATGGCCAGAATCATGCATCAAATAAACTTCTAGTCTCATAAACTCACCCAGTCTCAGACATTTCTGTAAGCAAACAATAATGAACTAAGACATTTAAATGGCCTTTCAAAAATGATAGGAAGAAAGGAAGGACAGAGGGGAAAGGAGGGAGAATCCAAGTGAATACCTTGTTTCTATCACAAGACATGTAAAGAACATCTGAACATACCTGCCATCTCTAGGTAATTTTTGCTACTCTCACCTTCAGATATTCCTAATGAAGTGGACCTTCCATTTCCAGAAACTGAAAGTAACAAAAATAGATTAGTTAGGCTGCACTTATTCACATAAAAAGAGGATTCTTGGATTCCTGGCTTTGTGAAAGTTTTGACTATGGGGTTAATTTAAATAAAGCAATTTCCTTTCATTTTTCAAATGTGATTAGATATGCATGCAACTTCTCTCAGGCAAAATAAAGTACAACTAAACAGGATTTTCTTGTTGAATTACAAGTTTCTGGAATTTATAAACTGCTGTGCTTCAGGGTTCAAATCACAATGACACAGGATTCATACATTAAATTAAAAAGTGAAGAGAGAACTGGACTGAGAGACAAGATGCCAGAGGAAGTCCCTTCACCAATCTCAGTGGTCTTGGGCAAATCACATCCCCACTGTGTACCAATTCCTTGTCACGTGACAAGGTAGGGCTAAATTTCTTCTCTGAATTTTTTCAGATCTATGAATCAGTGAATGATTCAGTTCCTATATGTAATGCATTTTTTTTTTTGCCTTAGATTCATTCAGAAGAGCTGAAGCATTTATAGACATATTCACTTCCATTCAATAAAATCTATCTCTGCCTCTGGGTGCCCATGAGTCAGCAATGAATAAGACAGAGAGACCATTCCTTGGAAGTAGGAGGTAAGGGAGTAGGAAAGACAGGCCAAGAGAAAAAGCAGCAAGAAAGGGAATCTCTATCTGGATATCAGGAGAGCACATCAGAAACATCTGAGCTAATTTTGAATCCAGACCAACAAGGTAGCAGAGAGGAAAGAGCAAGGAAGTTTGACACAGTCTATTGGAAACCTTAAAGTATTTGCTCTATCAAGGATTTACTAATGTACTGTCCCTGGTTAACTCTTTAGCTTTATGAAATGCTAACTTAGAACTTCCTAATGAAACTTAAGGATAAAAAATCCTCGTAGTTTACCAGCCTGGGGAGAGAGATTGGGGAAATTTTCTCATGCTAATAAAATTTCTCTTACAGAGTATGAACTTCGAATCAAAGTCTAGGAAGATGGGTTCATTAATTTTAATGAATAGTTGGAACAGTATGAACAAGAGCCCTTACTAATAAGACCTTGCCTACATCCTTCTGAGCAGGGAAGAAAAAAATCCTTGGAAAACTTTAAAAAAAGAAAAAGTATGGCATGTTAAAGACAAACTGGAAAAAAAATCACTTTGGAATAACTGATTTTCTCAAGTCACAATTTACAATCTACATTTCAAGGTCAATTGAACCACTTGATGGCCAATTTGGGGACAAGGAAAGAGCTACATGAAGAATTATAAATGGGCACAGGGTTTCTGACACCAGCCAGACCCTCACAGTCACACTTGACTGAGCCTGTAATGATCTCAGGTCATCCCCAAAAGCTCAGGTCAAAGGGGCTCTGTGAGCACAGAGACTGTTGATTTAACACCAGCCTGACGACATCCATTCTTCCACTCTGTGTGCAGAATTTAAATGTGGAGCTATGGCACTAATGAGCTGAGAGGGGAAAAAAATAGGATATAAACTGCTGACCCTTCTCTAACAGTCAGGCACTCTCTTTTCAATTCTAAAATTTCCACCTTGTATCAGAGACAACACTCTCCCAACTCAGATCATGACTAGGGGAGGCAGGTCTTCATGTGAATATGTACATTAGTGGGGAAAATGGCTTAGAAGTAACTTCATGAAAAGAGTAGTCGTTCATGGCAATTTGGGAGGTCATTTTGGAGAAGAGATGAGGAGAAGGTGTATGAGGCATTTAGAAGATAGAGTTGGTCGACATACACATTCAAGCAAAAAATGTTCTCACAGATGATGGCAAAAGGGAAGCATACCTCTTTTGAGTGTATAAAAGAATCTAATTGCAAGCCTAAACACCTACATAGATATTCAAATATGAATTCATTTGGTTAAATGCAAGAGAGGGCTACATCAGAAGTCATGGAGTCTTGTTTTTACAGAACTTGTTTTATGATTATAAACTATTATGTTAACTGTTCCTGAATGTTTGAAGACTGGAAATGGATGTGACCATATCAGAACCACCAGGGTCATTTATCAGAAGTTCGAATACCTATTTCCAAAGATTTGAATGTAGTGCATCAGCAGACACTCAATCCTCTCACTGCTTAGTCTGAGAAATTGAGTTCTGGAATATGTATTTGTATTTACTGATGAATCTCTAACTTCTCCTTGAGAAAGATAGAAACACACATAAAATGACGTACCTGGATTATGATAGGCATGATTGGAACTTAGATTGTCACTGCCAGTCCAATGTTTATGCCTAAGCTAATTCGTCTTTTTTTTTTTTGTCCTTTGATGAATTCCCTTCCTCTTAAATCTCCTGCTTGTCTTGCTGAAATATCTAGTTCCTTGAACATCAGAGTCTGTCCCTGAATCCACAGCAGAACATGCGCTTTTGCATTAAACCCTACAGTTCAATCCCACACTTCATCAAGGTGCATGCTCAGCCATGACGCTTGCACATGCCCCTAATACATCGTGACACCCCATTACTACAGTGCCTTTATGAGCTTCAAGGGAAATTACATTTTAAATTATAGCATACAAGTATAATGGAAAATCTAATTGTAGCAATGACAGTTTATTTATCAATCATTTATCATTTTGATTTATAAGGTGCCCGACTTGATTTAAAAGTAGCTAATGTTTTCAAATCTCAAAGCACCCATACAGCCAAAACCACATGGAAGTCAACAAAGTGAATAACTCCTACTTTCCTGCAGTCCTTTGCTCATCTTGCCTGCCCTCAACACTGAAGCTAGAAGTATAATCAGGTCGATCCTAAAAACCTCTAAGCAGCATCTCAGAACCTCTCGATTTCAAATCTCATTTATTACAGAACTTGGCAGCTGTAAAATGTCAATGTTAACACAGAGCCCAGGGTAAGTGGCATTAATATTTTTGCATCCCAAGTTCAGAGCTTTAGAATTTAAAGCTGGAAAGAACCTCCCGAAATGATCTTATTTCTACTCTTTCATCCCCTCCTTAGTTCTAAGGAGTGTACCTTAAAGATTCACCCAAAGAGGTCAACATATTCAGGTCACTATCCCTTCAAATGTAACCTGTTCCATTGTGTAAATTCACTATACAGTACACGTGTCCTTGTTCCCAAACCTTTCCTCTCTGCCAATTATTTGCAGACTATGTGTTAGAATCTCAGCACTCTATGATTCACAAGTTATCTGGTTTGGATCTGACATCTGCCAAGCCTGGCCCTGGCCCACCTCCAACTGAGCTTAGCTTTCACATTCCAACAACAGTCTACACAACACCTGACTTCAGCTTGCCCTGGTTTCTGTTATACTGCTTCCATTCTGTCTCTGGCAGCTCTGAAGGACCACTATGGACCTAGTTAAGATAATACAAGTTTCAAGAGGTATAAAGTTCTAGGCTTGCTCCAGCAACTAAATCAAAAGCATAACCTTTAAGATGATGCGTGCCATGTCTATAGGTGAACTCAGTGGCCATATAGGCTTTTCCATAACAGGTTCCTAATTCAGCTCTGCACATCTCTGGCATTGTGGGCATCCCTCAGGTGCCAGGCACCAAGCGTCTGAGGGCCCATCTACAAAGGTATTTTTCCAGCCCCTAAGGTGTTTGAATTCTTGCCTTTTTACCTCAAAAGGTGGCATTCCTTCCACTATTCTTCCACTCAGCACATCCAACTTTATTTACCATGCTTACCTTGTTTGTAGAAGATCTTACCCATCCCACTAAGCTGCCACCGAAGGAGAGGAATAGAAGTCCCATTTCATTCTTCACGTTCTGATAGTCTACTACTAAAAAGAAATATGATCTTCTTTCAAATATTAGAACACTTGGTTGTCAATAGAAAGTCTAGTTTCCAGATGCTTTGATAACTTAATAATCAAAACCTCTTGGATAATGCTAAAATGGTCTGTAAGGACTTCATCATTTTCCTCTAGTGAGAAAGATGTTCTTTACATCTAATAAGCAAGGCCTCCCTGAGAAGGTGATATTTGGGCTAAGGCCCCGCTATTGGGACAGAATTCCAGGTTATGGAACAGAAAATGCAGAGCCTTGATGCAAGAGTCCATAGGACACAGGTTGCTGCTCTCTCTTGGCTTCCCACTGCCATGGCTGGGCTAATTGCATCTCCCCGCACTTCTCTACCATGCTGTGTTCTGTGAGCTGCACCAACACAGACATGAGGCCAAGCCATGGTCTTGGGTACAATTCTTACCCATCCCACATACCTGTCATACACTCTATGACAAAATGTAATTCACAGAGCCTCTTCTTCCGATTATCCAAGCCAGCATAATATACTTTCATGGCAGCAGAGCATCTTGGAAAATGAGGCGTGAAGAGTATATATAGCAGCTACTCTGTCAGGCCTGAGATGAAAGTACAGCCTCTAAATGTACAATTAAACCAAACCCAATCCAGGGAGTCTGTGCCTTTACAGCAGTTACAGAGCCAGTCAGAGAGCCAGATGGGCTCCCCATATGCAGGAACCGCAATGATGCAGAAACAGAGTGGTCGAGTTCATGGGGGTATGAGTAAAGCCAGAAGGGGGATACGAGCATCCTTGGCAAGGCAAGTCTAGTGATCTGAACTGGAATATTCTACCCATGCAGGCTACAGTTAGCCTGTACCAGACTCTAGTTAAAGAAAGGGACTAAGTGATTAGAGAAACATCTCTAAATACTCCTCTCTCTTCCATGTTCTTGGTTTTCCTTTTCATAATGGCAGTCAAATAAAATCCAAGGCCATGCAGCAGCCTCAATTCCCATGTTCTCAAATTTCTATACCATATTCTTATTTTAACTAAATCAGGCCATCTACTTAGAAATAGACTCAATCTAATACTGCTGGAACATTTCCACTGTGAGTAGGAGGGAGAGGAGACATCTCCTTGACTGGTGACGAGCAGTGAGGAGGGCAGGGAGGAGTCGGGCCTGGCATTTTTGAACCAGCCCTGGGCTGCCTATGTAGACTTGCAGCCGCCATCCTTGGTACCAACCCAGGCACATAAAGGCCCCTATGGGGCTAATGCCACTGTCTTTAGGCACAATTTCTTGACTGGAACATACAGGGGAATTTAGTCCTCAAAATGCCTTCCCAGGAACCACAACCTCTTCACCATCCATGATTCTATCCATTTTTGGAGCACATCTATTGCAGGGATTTTTTTTTTTAAGAGGTTTTTGCTATAGGGCATGTGCGCTCGCCAGACAGACAGAGAGAAACAGAGAGACAGAAAGTGAGAAATCACCCCCCCAGGGGTGATGGTCGTGCCACAATTCCTTTTCCTCTATTCTTCTCTCGGGATCTTGGGCATGCACGCACATACACACAGCATGAGTTTAAGCCACCGGGTCCGGGACTTGAACCACAGTTGACTACATGAGAGTCCAGTGGCATAACCATTACGCTAACTACTGGTCCCAACCTATTGCAGGAATTTTACCCAAAACACCCTCCCCAAGCTATCCATCCTATTTCCCACCTTCCTCAAATTCAACATCATTTGAACTGATGTGTAACCTCTTCTTTCATTAAGCTATTTTAATACATGTGTAGTAGTTCTTCATTGTATTATTTTTCAAAATTAGAAATTGAGGCCAGTCATGTAGCGCAGCAGTCAGACACTACACAAAAAAAGCTGTATTCCACATGACTAATCAGGGTTTGATTTCTGGCTTTGGTGGCTTGAAAAACACTAGGAATGTGCGTTCACGCCCAAGAGTCTAACATGGTGGATAATTTGAGGAAGAAGAATTGCAGCATGACCAGGCATCATTGAGGGATGCTTTCTCTTTCTCTTTCTCTCTCTTTTCTCCTCTCACATGTGCCCACTGTATTAAAAAAGAGAGAGAGAGAAATTAGAAATAGGAAATTTCTCAAAAGTAAGGAACTTATTTAACTAGTATTCATTGAGCCTTTATTTAATAATAGGTATATTCATTTTAATTGCCTTATTTAATCTCTATAACAAGCCTGTGAAACAAATGTTTTCACTGATTTAAGATAAAGTAACTTGCTCAAGTTCTACAGCCAGAAATGAGTCCTTCAAGATAAACACCCTGAAGTTTGATGCTCATCCCAGCATGGTGTCTGTATAACCATAATGTCTGGTCCATTCTTTGCTGATGTTTCCCCAAACCCTGCTCATGCAGGTGCTAAGTAAACATTGATTAACTGATTGAAAAAGCTACCTAATATCCCTTGCAGAGTTAGGGAAGGAGACAATGACTATTCAATTCCTAAAAGCAATTCCTCTATCAACTCATCTCTTCCCCAAGGTTAGGGGGAATCTCTACCATCAGAATTTTCACTCAGTTGACCTTAGAATATTTAAATTGGTAAAAATAACTTCTCCCTTTTGATGAACTGGAACAGGTGATTTCAGCTTTCTGCTAAGTCCAGGAATGAGGAATGAGTGTCACCACTGGGTCTCTATAATCCCAACCAGGCTCATCCAATACATTCCCCATAAACATGGGACATACAGGCCTTGAAGCCCTGAGTCACTCTCAGGAGGCCTCATTCATTAGGCCAAGACACCCCCCTCCCCCTAGATGAGGATTTCAGACAGAACTCAGATTAGCAACCCATTCATAAAGATTGGACTATTGATAACTGAGGTCTAGAAGTTCTTGGAGGCAGATTACCATAGTGAGGCCAGTCAGAAAGTACTCGAGTGGGCACCAGTGGTAATTTTCTCTAAGTGTCATCACTTAGCATTGCATCATGGTTTATACAGGGTTGACTCTAATCGTACCACACCAGGTACTCAGGGCCCATTAAGCTGTCAGCACTAGTGTTCAAAAGAAGATAATATTCGGGCCAGAAAAAAGTAGCACAAAGTCAGGGCTGATGTTATCATTCCAGTGAATTTTGTAGACAAGGTTCAATTTCAAAAGGACTCCTCTTGTGAGCCAGCATCCCAGAATATCAGTATCTATCTCTACTGACCTTGAAGATGCAACACTCTGACCGCAGTATCAAATGGTAACAGGTGCAAAACCAAGAGGCAACTTTGCCTTCCCCTCCATGCCCCCTGTGTTTTGCTGAGGCACTAACATACACTCCTAGAGGGTCAGCTGCCCATACAGGGACTAAATAATGGGAGAAACCAATGAGCAGCAATTGTATTTTTAACTGTGACCAAGAAGCTTCTCAAAGCCTCATTTCACCATCTATAAAATGGGATGAGGCAAGCCTGCTTCATAAGTTAGTTGTGAGGTTTAATGAGATTAAGGCATATCAAAGAACCAGCCTAAAGCCCTGCAAATGGGACACACTTGATAAATGTCAGATTTTCTTCCACTTTCCACCATCCTGATAAGAGAACCAGTTAGAGCCTGCTAGAATTCTAAGAGGGCTCCTCTGCAGAGGAGGCAGAGGGACTACAGATGTAGGCATCACTAGAAGATAATTGACTGGGGAGAAGGTGGCATACCCCAAGGTGAAGCACAGGGCACTCTACATATCAATAAGGTCAATTATCAGAGGGTGTCAGGTTACTTGGTGTTGTTATTAACCTATATTGCTCTTATTAACCTTTCTGATAAAGAATCTTTCAAAAATAATTACATTAAAGTACAATTCTCTACAAGTTTAAAATACGTGAATGTTCCATTTCAGTACTCCTGTGTCATAAGATAATGAACACCAGATTGCTGGCTCCAATGAGGTTTTTAATCACACTTCTTCTTGCACTTTTGCCAGCCCAGAGCTAGGCCTGCGAGTGTCAGGACGTTCAAGGAAAGCCATTTGGCAAGGATTAAGGGCAGAACTGGAAAGGGGGCAACAGGCTTGATGAGACAGGGTCAGTCTTCTTTGGAGGATACAAATAGTCACCTACTTGGTGGTATCCTGGGAGAGGCCCTTGCCCAGTGATTGTATCCACATGCCATCCGAGGGCCTGGAAGTCTTTTATAGAGGATACACTTTGATTCTCCAATTAGACATCAAGAGCAAGTACTGAAAGAGAGGATAAGCTCGATACTCACACGTATTATTTCAGAGAGGCCTGTGGTAAAGATCTAATCCTTTACTGAGCATAGTTGAATGTGGGTCAGATATTACCAAGGTTCCAGGAAGCTGAAAGGAAAATCATGAAGGGCCATAAAAGAGTTGAGACAGGCCCAGAAAGGCAAGGGTAGCAGGGGCATAGTTGGCTAACCTCACCTATTCCCTAATGGCTTAAATTCCAAAATGGGCACAGAAAGACACACCAGGGAATAAGGCAGCCTTGGAGCTGTGGCCAAGCTGCACTTCCACACACGTGGCCTCTACTTGGCTTTGTGCTCAGCCAAAGTGACAGCTGCAGTGGCAGTAGTCTCCACAGTCTGAGAAGCACAATTTCAGGAGTCATTTCATTTTTGAGAGTTGAGATGCACCACAATGCTCATTTGAAGCAGGAGATTTACTTGCACTCCTGAGACTATAGAGCTTTTAAAACAATGACTAGTACTCAGCAAGTCTTCAATTTGACCTTGTTAGTAGGGGATAGTGGGGATGAAATTGTGTGAGGCAGACACAGGAAGCAGCTGAGAGTCCAGACGTTAAACATAAGCTTGAAGTAGGTGCTGGCCACTTTCAATTATAAGTCTGCCAACATCAAATTTACTCTTTAGTCTCTCAGTGTTTTCCTTCCACAAAGAAGCTCCTTTCCAACTTTATTACAATAAGTCAATGGGAAATGGGATTTCCATTACATTCCATGCATTCTATGCATATCCACTTGAGTCACAACCTTAGTGGAGAGAAAATACTGCCCCTAAACATAGACTACAGAGGTGGCATGGGGCCAGCAAAACTATAGGCACTGCTAGACCTAGGTGGTAACAACATGTGAGACAGCTATTAATATCAACCCATTTTATGGAGGAGGAAACCAACTCAGAGAGAGGTTAAAGAACTTTTGCAAGGTCACAGATAGAAGTGGCAAAACCCGAATTTGCACTCAAACAGTTGGCTCTCAGAGTCTATTTTCTTTAGCCAGGATTCTCTAAGGCATTGAGTTGAGAATTTAGTCTATGAGTATGGGCTAGAGAGAAGTAAATCCAAAAGGAAGTTCATAAGGTAACTGGCTATGGCCTCAGTCAAGCCGCGTGGTCACAATAGGTCAGGCAATTGGGACATGCTGCCACCCAGGAGCCAAAGAACAGTGGTCAGGAAAGGACTCAGGTCTTAGCACACAGAGTTCTCAACCCAGGCAGTACAAAGTTGGCCTTTATCTGAAAGTAGATGTTCAGAGAATGAACGTCCATTCTCTCTCATGAACCATGTTCAGATAAAAATGGTGGCAGGATACCTGGAGTATCTTAGAGGTACAAGATCCACAAGATGAACAGAAGTCAAAAATCAGGGGCATCAAGAACAAACCAAGTAAGGACAAATGTCACCCTCACCTTTACAAGGCAAACACCAGCCCTAACAAACAATCTGCCCATCAGAGAGACAGTCTAGTGCAGTGGTTAGGAACATGGGCTCTATTGCTGGACTGATTGAGCTAGATTTTCAGCTCCACTGTGTACTAGTTACAGAGCCCCAGGAAAATTGCAGCACCTTTCTGCCCTCAGTTTTCACATTGCTAAAATAGGATTGTTAAGATGATTTGATGAGGTAACACACATGAGGTTTAATTAGCTTCATGCCCAATAGAGAGGTAGCATAATCATCCTGGGAAGAACACATACACACACACAAAGATACAGATCCATCTGCAATAGTGCACTTGGCAGGCTGAGGCCACATGGGAGGCCCAGGTTCAATTCCCATCCCACTCTAAAAAGCCAGGAGTAGTGGAGTGTGCCTATAGATCCTCTATTCAAGAGGCTGAGGCAGGAAGATCATGAGCTCATGACTAGCACTGACAATTCAGTGAGACCCAGTCCAAAAAAATTGGGCATACATGGCCAGTGCCTATGGTCCTAACTATTTGCAAGCAAGTCTGAACTAAGGAAGGAGCAACAACTTAGCAAAATCCTAAAATAACATTTTTAAAAAGCCAGACAGTGGCACAGCAGTAAAATGTGACACTCTGCAAGACAGTCTCATGTGGGAAGATTTCCAGTTCATGTCCAAAAATCTCTCTGAGTACGCTGGGCACACTCATGTCCATAATCCAGGGCCAACTGAAGCCTGGGAGTGGACAGTAGCATCAAAACTCTATTGGGGTGCCTCTTTCATCTCATATAGAAAAAAAAACATAAATAAACTTTAAAAAGAAAAGAAACAGATACATGGAATAGAGAAAAGAATAAACCCACCACCACTCATGCTGTCTCAAATACCTAAGAACAAAGCACATGGCTTCAAACACTTCTCACTTGTATACATTAAAGCGCTCAACATGGTAGGACAAAGTGACCAAATGAGAAAAGAACACCTGGCCTGGAGAGCTTTAAAGATTAGATGTAGCCTGGGTGGTGAACACAGATGCCGTCAGGAGTCCAGACAAGCAACAGTCTAAGAGAGCTATTCTCTCATTTGGACCTGCAGCAGCATCCTTGGAGAGCTTATTAAAACACAGTTTGCTGGACCTCACACCTAGAGTGTTTGATACTATAGGTCTGGGGTGGGGCCCTGCAGTTAACCTAACAGTTCTCCAAGTGATTTCCAAAGACTGAGGCCTAAGGCCCCACTTTGAAAATCACTGGCCTAGAACATTAGGGAAATTTGGCAAATTGGATGTTATCTTGCAGGTGTGTGGCTTCTGAGTTATGAAATTTTCAGGTATTTGAAATAATTCTTAAATTTAGAATCCTACGTGGAATATCTTGATGTCTGAAATACTATGCAGCCTGAAGTGAACAAGGCTGTCCCAAGCCTCCTGTAAAGCTGCAGGAGATAAGTGGCCAGTTAAAAGGCACTGGTAATAATGTGACTGAATGTATAAAAGCAAATGAAATATATATATATATATATATATATATGGCACTGGCTCAGCTGAGACAAGCACAAAGGCAAAGGCCCCAACAAGGTAGGAACAGAATGAGAACCAGCCAATCAGTACATGAAGTGGGAGGCTGATCATTTTTTTCCCCAGGACTCACACACTCTACTGCTGTTATAATGTTAAGAAAGTTGAGCAGCTTGTGTTTTAGGCTGAATTTTGAAGCAGCTTTTCTTGAAAACAATATGTAAATGTTATGAGAGGAAAAAAACCTGAAACCTTTAGGTAACTATTTTTTTCTTTTTTTTTTTTTTTTTTTTTTCGAGATTTTTTGTATAGG
>NW_006159934.1:2996339-3064262 GCF_000334495.1 Tupaia belangeri chinensis
GAGACAGAAAGTGAGAAATCACACACACCCCCCCAGGGGGGATGGCCATGCCACAATCCCTTCTCTATTTTTCTCTTGAGATTTTAAGCACACATGCACATGCACCTGGCATGAGTTTCAAGCCGCTGGGTCCAGGATTCGAAACACAGTTGACTATGTGGTAGTCCAGTGATGTAATCATTATGCCATCTGCTGGTCCCTAGGTAACATAAAAAGGAAAAGGATGGTAGTAAGGACCAAAGATCATGCCTGGAGGAGAGATTGGAGGAAGAGTTGGTGTCTCTAACCAAAACACACCTGATGGGTTTCAAATGCAAAGACTTGGGGCAGACCTGGGAAAGCTCAGAAGCCAAGCTTCCTTAAAAAGAAAATTAATAGTAATAATAGTAATAATTTATTTTTCTTTATTTTTTTTCTTTCCCCAAAAAACTTTCTGAAAACCAAAAAATGCAAGAGTCTCAAACATACCCCTAGAAATCCTGACTCTTGTTTCCATGAATAATATTTGTTGATGATGAAATTCTCTAATTATTTGTAATACTAATCAGATAGGAAATATACATTTGATTTCCACGTGAATCTTCCCATCAAGACGATATCATAAGGCTTTTTAAAATGATGATCTAGGGGACAGTAGATGGTGTAATGGTTATGTCACTGGACTCCTGGAGTCAACTGCAGTTTGAGGATCAGATCCAGTGGCTTAAAACTCACATCCAGTGCATGTGCTTGTATGCCCAAGATGCTGAGAGGAGAATGGAGGAGAAGCAGTGTGGACATCCTCCCTGAGGGGTGATTTCTTGCTTTCTGTATCTCTGTCTCTCCAGCGATTACACATGCCCCATAGCAAAAATTTCTCTCTAAAAAATTAAATAAAATGATGCCCTAATTTCTCTCATTTTTTATAAGAAATATTACCCTATGACAATAGAATCATTGCAGGTTTTATACCAGACAGAAAATTCATTTTTATTTCCAAAATGAAAGTTCACAAAGAGAAAAGAGATAGAAAATGAACTCATTCACATTGCTAATCATTTGAGGTAAGTAAAGATCTCTATTTTGAGTTTTTAAAATTTGTGTAATTTAGATAGTTAGAACAAGAATCCAGTGATTTCTATTTACTATTCTATTGGAATTATTTGAGATCAATTCTATACCAACTGGTATAGTTGATCAAAGTCGACTACATTTTTAAAAGTGGGGGTTTAGGGAGAGTGTCTTGTAGCAAGAGTCTGATGCTCTGTTTACCTCATGTTCTTTGCTGTCAGCTTAGTTTGATGGCTAGCAACACAGATTTTAGGAGTTTCTTACAGGACTTCAATTCCTTTCAGATGTGGGACTGGCAAGCTGACACAAAAGACAATACCCCATACCCCAACCAGGCAATTATTTGTAAACCAAACCAAAAGTCCTAAATATCTAGTGCTTATTAGCTTTAGGGGACTGCAAATAATCTGTTCTCCAGTTATCAGAGGAAAGTGGAGTAGTGAAAAATCAATTATACTCAATACTCCATGGCAGATAAATGGGGAGATTGCCCAAACTTAACCATTGCCCTCATCATGAACACACACTTGGGTTGTATGCCTGTTGTAAAAGATGAATATCTCTTAACAAAACAAAGAAATGAGCAAAAAATTATGGACAGAGTCTCCCAGCTCTCAAAGTGGCCTTTAAAGCTGTCAAGTTCATGCAGTTTTCTATCTCTTTTTAATGATACCTTGGAAGGCTGTGATCACATTCTAATTCTAAGCCCCTTCCTGCCCATTCAATAGATACATGTGAGTCTGTATTTTAATCTCTGATTCACTTAATTACCTATGCTGTACTCAAGATCCAATGCCACAATTACTGTTTCCATGGGAATAAGACCCACGTGGCTCTTCCATCCTGCTCCACATTCATTTTCATGTCACCCTCATCAGCTTCCCTGGACCTTTCCGTCTTCATGGAGTGTTCTCCATGCCAAACCAAAAAGCTGCAGAACAGACCGTAAACCGGAATCATAGCCATGTAGATCATCTGCCTAGGTAGTATTCATAGCCTCCTTTCTTCCCAGAGTTCAATTATCAGTAGAAAGAATCCCTGGAAACACTACCTCCCAGTCTTCAACTTCCTATCTGAGAAGATATCATGGTCCCCAATGATACCCTCCACCAGTACAGGATTTTAAAAAGAAAAAAAATTGTTCATAGTGCAAGTAAATGCCACTGGATGGCAAAAATGATTTAGGATTCAAGAATTCAGTGGGTGAAATTATTTACTTATAAATTTATCTTGTCTTTCACTAACATACAACAATCATAAATATTTATGAGGGTACAATGTAATTTTTCAGTATGTACAAATACAAGGTGTAGGGACCAGCAGTTTGCATAATGGCTATGTCACTGTACTCCCATGTAGCTGACCGTGGTTTGAGTCCCAGACCCGGTGTCTTAGACTCACATCAGGTGCATGTGCGTGCGTGCCCAAGATCCCAAGAGGAGAGTGGAGGAGAAGGGGTTAAGGCATTGTCATCCCCACAGGGGGTGATTTCTCACTTTCTGTCTCTCTGTCTCTCTCTGTCTTTCTGGTGAGCACACACGCCCTACAGCAAAAACCTCTCAAAACAAACAAACAAACAAAAACAAAAACAAGGTGTAATGAGAATACTAGGTATAATGATTAAATTGTGGTGAGTATTATATCCATCAGCTCAACAATAAGTTATTACTTTGTGTTGGAAACATTCAAAATCTTTTTTAGCTACTCCTAGATCTACAGTAAGTTGTTAATCACGTTCTCCCTACTGTACTCTATAACATTACTTTAGACATTGTTCCTCTCATCTATTTGTGGGGTTTTGTTTGTTTGTTTTCATTTTTATTTATTTATTTATTGCTGTGGCTACTTTTTAATTTAAACTTACTTTATACAATCAATCATCTATCACTTAGCTTGTAAAGTGAATTTACCCAACATGAAATACACTTCAGACCAATCCAGTTGAGGATACTATACATGTTATCATCAACAGGTAATAAACCATTTTTGTGACCCACAGATGCCTTGTCTCTCTACTTTTCTCCCTAATTTCCTTCTCTTCACTCTTCCCCTCTCCCACCCTCCTTCCGTACTCTCTCCAGTGTCCATAACTATTTTCAATGTTTTTATATCCTCTAATCTTTCAGTCTCATTTTCATTCATCAACACCCCTCTACCCATCCTCTATTTTTCCCAACCTTTAGAAGTCATTTTTTCATTGCTCTACCTCAATGAGGTGGTTTTTTCCAACTCCCACACATGAGAAAGAATATATGGTATTTCTCTTCCTGCACCTGGTTTATTTCCCTTAATATAATGTCCTCCAGGCCCTCCAATTAACCACAAAGACAGGATTTTATCCTTTTTAATGGACAAATAGTATTTTATTCTATACAGACACCACATTTTCTTTACTCAGTCATCTATCGATAAATGCTTAGATTGATTGGATATCTTGGCCAGTTTGTACAGTACTGTAATGAACACTGGGTGCAAATATATTTACAATTTACTGATTTCCTTTCCTTTTGATATATGCCTGCTAATGGGATTGCTGGATCATATGGTAGTCCTAATTTTTTAAGAAATACCAGCCATACTATTTTGTGTAATAGTTCTACTAATTGACATTTCCACCAACAGTGTAAGAGTTCACCAGGGTGAAGCTATTCTGATTAATTATAGCATCCAATGAAAGTTTGGAAATAGAGAATTAACTGGCACTGGACCTCAAAGAAAGTATAGAACTCTCGGAACATTAGGGTGGGAAATATCCATGTTCTTTGTTTATACAGATAAGGAGACTAAAACCTAAAGAGGAGTGAGACAGACACAATCTTCCTCCTAGTTCCACCAGTTACAAGCTGGGTTATGTTGGGAGAACTGCTATAACCTCTGTTCTCACTCATCAGCAAAATGAGAAAGTGAGAATTGCCTCATAGGGTCATTGTGCAGAGTAGCAACGATTGACCTTATGAAGATTCTCTCAGGAGCTCCCTGCAGGAAATGCATGCAAAGGCAATTCTCTTCCCATCTGCTTCTATTTTAACGAGGATCACCAAGTAGTGAAAAGACCATGTCTTTGAAGTCTGATTCTGTGACTAAGTCATAACTCCAGCACTTACCTATAAAACCCAGGCAAGACATTTCACCTTTCTGAGCTGCAATGTCCTTGCCTGCAAGTGGGAAATGTGACTTTCACCTCACTTAGTTGGCATACAACACCAGCACAGAGTAGGCACCTGACAACTGTTTTTTTTTTTTTTTTTTTCGTTTTCTCACTTAAGTTCTTCTGACTCTGTTATGCATCTCTGTGTAACCTTGGGGAGTTATTTAACCTTTCTAGGTCTGAATTTCCCTAGCCATAAAACTAAGGGATTTGACAAGATCCTCTTTGAATTTTCTTCCATCTCTAATATTCTATGATTCTGTGACTTTGAGCCACCCAAGGGATATGGTAATGGGTTACATTACACAAAAGACTTGGATGTAATATTATGAGCTGTAACACAGGCTTCCAGCAAACTCTCTCACTCTCCCCAGCAGAATTCCCTATTGTTCTGAGTGTAATGAATAATCCAACACAACACATGCTCTCTCTGAGCCCTGCCCATGTCCACAGGCTCTCACACTCCAGGCCAGCCAGAGGCAACATTGTAAAGCTAGAGCAGGCTGCTGTCAACATCCCCTTTTCCCCTGGTAGTGCCCCCTGCTCAGGTAAATGTATTCGCCAGGGCCAATACCACACACTAAAACTATTCTCTGCTCCCACAAGCCTCAAAATCCACCATCCTTTTGTTTCATTCCTTTGGGATCCGATGTGCTTTCTTTCAATCTTATGAAATGATTCATTTAAGCATGTATTACTTACTTTAAAAGACACAAAGGTGAACAAAACATAGTACTTCACCTTGAGGAACCTTCAGTCTTCAAGGTATGGGGATGTTAACATATAATTATAAACTGGAAAACATAAAGGGCTAAAATAAAAATAAAATAACATTCTTTGAGAAAAGGCAAAGAACATTATTCTCTGAGGCAAGAAGAAAAGTATTTGTGGCAAGGTGTTATTTGAGCTGTACCATAGGTATAGATAGCATCTGATAGGCAATGAGAAATAAAAGCATTATGAACAGAGAAAATATAAACAGGAATATTGAATGAGAAAGTATACAGTGGGTTTTGTGAACAGAATAATCTGACTTGACTAGGTTGTATGAAAAAGGAACACTAAAATGAGGTTAGTAAGTTTGGCTGAAACCCTACCTTGAGGTCTCTGGAAAGTCTAATTAAGGAGTTTTTCCATAGACAATGGAGAGCCACTGAAGGAAGGTCATGAAGCAAGGGGGAGTGCTAGTTAGACAATCTCTATAAGAAGCTTAATCCAAGAACTGTGTTAACGTAAGAGCTTCAGTCCAAGAGCAGAAACATGGGGAGTAGGAACCTGACTCAAAGATCTCTGTAAGTACCCTAGTGACATATGATGAGATTTTTAAACCCAAGTGGTAGTCAGGGACTAGAGAGAGAACCATCAACAGAACTTGACTGTGATTACAGATGGAGGCAAAAGCATAAAAAAGAAAAAAAATAGAAGAAGAAGATCTAAGCCTTCAATGCACCAAATATAAAGGGAAGGAATCAGGTAGAACAGTAAAACTGGGTAAGGAAAACAGCCACTTGGTTTACCAGATGATATGTTATAGATGCCTGTAAGGTAAAGTCCCAAATTGGAAAGTCAGTGAACATGGGTAAATGGCCTCAGAAACCATGGGATTGAACAAGTGTGTATGAACATGAGTATTGAGAGGGAAGTGGTGGGTGCCAAGGGAGAATTTTGGGGAGAGTTATATGGATGGAAGTGAAGGGGGAAAATGAATTAGAGAAGGATGTAACTAACAGCTGGAAGAATCAGCACCATGGAAGTGTTAGAACCAGAGGTTCCAGGAGAGGTCATGGTTGGAGAGTTGGAAGGTGGGGTGGTGAGTTTACTGCCAGATATGTCTCCATTTTATACAGAAATAAGTGTTTCGTCCTGAAGCCAGTCCCATAGTGCAGAGATTAAGCACTGTACATAGGGAGCCAGATCTCACATGGCCAACCAAGGTTCAAATGTCAGCCTTAGCTGCTTGTAAAATACACTGAGCACATGTGTGCATGTCTAAAATCCTGACAGGAGGGAGAGATGTAGAAAAAAAGAGTGCTTTGTGACCACGCCCTATTGTGAGCTCTTTCTTTCTCTCTGGCAAGTGCATATGCTCTCTGGCAATAGGCAAAAGAAAAAAAAAATTCCTGGGTCAATCTGGACAGATAACCTTATCATCCTCTTGAGAGGCTTGGCTCTGCTCTATCATACATGAGAGTCCCAGCTTTTTCCAACAGTTTGTCAGTTTCTCATAAAGTACTTAGGTACAAAGAACTTAAGTTCTACTCTTTTTCTTTCTTGTTAAAAATAATCCAAGAATAGAACAACTTTGTCTATGGAAATATTTAGTGAGTCTGTAGGAATTAGGTGCAGTACTATAGAGAAAACACAGGACCAGAAACCAAGACCTCAGAGGATGGACAGAAGCTGCTCTGCACAAGAGGGAAACGACTAAAGAACTCAGGGGGCCTCATTAGGAACAGTGACTGAGGGACTGAGATGGGAGTGGCAACAAGGAAAAGGACTCTTCGTACTGGAGTAAGGTTGGACCTGGGGATGGAGGGTGTGGCCAAGGGCAATTTAAGAATTGATATCTCAGGGACCAGACAGTGTGCATGATAAAACACAATCTCTTCAAGGTCCACCCACCTGGACCAGGTTCATGTTCAGAGGCCTCCCTGAACACCCCGGGTGTACGAGTGCCTATGATCTAGGGTTGGTTAAGTCCAGAGTGGATCACTTCTTCAGGACACTGTTGGGGGTGTTGTCTCTATCTCTGTCTGTCTTTCTTCTTCATGGAAGAAGTGACTAAATAAACTTCAAGAGAAGGGTAAGAGAAAGAAGAATTGATATTACCAAGAAGAACCTTCAATGTTTATCACTAAGTGAAAGTAGCCATCCCAAAAAGACTAGATACTATATGATTCCAACCCTATGATGTTTTAGAAAGAAACAAATGTATGAAGAAAGTAAAAAGAACAATGACTGCCAGGGACTGGGGGAGGGAGGGAACAATAGGTGGAATGCAGAGTATTTTTTAGGGCAGTGAAAATTCTCTGTGTGATATAGTACAGGTCACTGTGTATATGTCAAAACCCATAGACTGTACAAGACCCAAAGTGAAGCCTAATGTAAACTCTGGACTCTAGGCAAATGGTGTGTCAATGTAGGTTCATCAACTGCATCAATTGCAACAAATGTACTGCTCTGACACAGGGTGTTCATAGTTGGGGAGTTTGTTGGGGGAAGGGGACTGTCAGGGATGTATGAAAACAGTACTTTCTGCCCCATTTTTCTGTGAATCTAAAAGTGCTCTAAAAAAATAAAGTCTATTTAAGGGAAGGGAGTCCTATTGATATTGCTTCTTTTCAATACTTGTTTACATTGCTGTTTCGTAAACCTCTCTTCTTTCTTCACTATCCCCAGCCTTTCCCCACTTAGACTTAATTGAAGGTTCTTGGCATACATAAATCTTTTATTTTCCTTTTTACTATGTGAAGAATTAATGAAAAGGCAAAATTTTAGATAGAAAGACAGTCCTCATAGGCCCAGAATCCAGAGGCAGAGGGGACTAGAAGAATCCATGTCTTAGAGAAATTACAAAAAATTGTGTGGAAGCTTTGTATTTCCCTAGATTGGATGAGGAATGTAAAGCACCCCTATTAAGGTGTGTCAGCCATTTTGCAATTACAGCTGCTCATGAGAACTTGCTGGAGTAGAGAAGACACCCTGAGAACTAAAAATGGGCAGATAATGGTCTCTAGTCTAAGCTCTACTAGCAACACTGCTTTGACCTTGACTTCATGCTTGAATTTTATGTTCTACATGGTCCTGTTCTAATTTCTTCCTGCTTTTAAATCAGGGTTTCTGCCCTTTTTTGACACTTGCAAAAGACACTTTCACTCATTTATAAGTGAGTGAAACAATATGAAGCCTGCAGTCTTCCCGACTACACATAGAACTGAATCCCAATATGTAGCATATATCCTGCCAGAAACAAAGGGTTTCCTTTACTTCCTGATCACCAAGTACAAACACCAGCCCCACCTGCTCCAAAGGGCTGATTGAGCTCCCACGTTTCACCCTGGGCTGGCTGCAGCAAGAAATTACCTGCAGCCTCCTGGCAGCCAACCGATGGGGTGGTCAGGGAAGAGTGCCAACAGCCGTCTGCTGGGCTCAGAACAGCGGTAGCCACATAAGCATTGTGCATGGTGAAATGATCTTCGCTGACTTTCATTAATCTCTCCAGAGCCCCAAGAGGTCAGAGATGTTTAAACAGCAAAGGAGGTTGAACTTGCTCACTAGGCCGGCTTAGCTAATCTACTCCCCGTGGGCTGCAGGCTTTCTCAGTCATGGCCAAACCACCAGGTGAGCAAGAGGTGAAATGCAAGGTGTGCAAATATTTGGCTTCATCCATGATCAAATACATCATTTTTCCTTTCCCTGAGCTCCAGGAAAAGCCAGCAAAGCTCCTCGACCTGCCTAGGAGCAGAGATTTACACATATAAGGCACACCTGGTTTTAAAGGAAATGCAAGACTGTAAAAAAAATTACATTTTTATACACACAAAAAATATGACTGAGATTTCAAAACTTCTTTTCCAATAACACATCTTTCCAAAGCATTTAACCTATTCATAGTAACAGATGATATTATGTATAGGAATAAAATATCTTTATGTGATGAGTAAAAATAAAATTTAGGCTTCTAAACCTCTTCCTCATAATTATCTGAGTTCATGTCTGCTATGTATGTTTTTAGGAAGTCCTGAATCCTGAGCCCAGCAACAGTCAATACAGTATTATCTAATCTTGTCCCTTCCCTAAGAGGAAATAAAGCCAGCTATGACACCTCTGGCAGCCAGGTGAAACTGTGCTGTGCTTCCTAAGTGGTATTCTAGGTCCTGGAACTTATTCTGATTTTTCTAAACAATGCTAGACAGCCTTGCTAACAAGAGGAAATGGTTTAGTCAAATTGTTTTATGAGCTTCATATTTACCAATTTCTTTTTTAAGATGAAATTACTACTTTCTCCTTTTAAAAAAAGTTTTCTACAGGGTACATGTATGCTCACCTGAGAGAGACAGAGAGAGAGAGAAAGAAAGAGGAAAAGTAGGAAAGCTGATGGCATCATCACAATCCCTTCTCTTCCATTTCTTCTTTTGGGATTTTGGTCATGGACACACATGCACTTGACATGTTTTTCAATGGTCAGGGAAGAGTGCCAACAGCCGTCTGCTGGGCTCAGAACAGCGGTAGCCACATAAGCATTGTGCATGGTGAAATGATCTTCGCTGACTTTCATTAATCTCTCCAGAGCCCCAAGAGGTCAGAGATGTTTAAACAGCAAAGGAGGTTGAACTTGCTCACTAGGCCGGCTTAGCTAATCTACTCCCCGTGGGCTGCAGGCTTTCTCAGTCATGGCCAAACCACCAGGTGAGCAAGAGGTGAAATGCAAGGTGTGCAAATATTTGGCTTCATCCATGATCAAATACATCATTTTTCCTTTCCCTGAGCTCCAGGAAAAGCCAGCAAAGCTCCTCGACCTGCCTAGGAGCAGAGATTTACACATATAAGGCACACCTGGTTTTAAAGGAAATGCAAGACTGTAAAAAAAATTACATTTTTATACACACAAAAAATATGACTGAGATTTCAAAACTTCTTTTCCAATAACACATCTTTCCAAAGCATTTAACCTATTCATAGTAACAGATGATATTATGTATAGGAATAAAATATCTTTATGTGATGAGTAAAAATAAAATTTAGGCTTCTAAACCTCTTCCTCATAATTATCTGAGTTCATGTCTGCTATGTATGTTTTTAGGAAGTCCTGAATCCTGAGCCCAGCAACAGTCAATACAGTATTATCTAATCTTGTCCCTTCCCTAAGAGGAAATAAAGCCAGCTATGACACCTCTGGCAGCCAGGTGAAACTGTGCTGTGCTTCCTAAGTGGTATTCTAGGTCCTGGAACTTATTCTGATTTTTCTAAACAATGCTAGACAGCCTTGCTAACAAGAGGAAATGGTTTAGTCAAATTGTTTTATGAGCTTCATATTTACCAATTTCTTTTTTAAGATGAAATTACTACTTTCTCCTTTTAAAAAAAGTTTTCTACAGGGTACATGTATGCTCACCTGAGAGAGACAGAGAGAGAAAGAAAGAGGAAAAGTAGGAAAGCTGATGGCATCATCACAATCCCTTCTCTTCCATTTCTTCTTTTGGGATTTTGGTCATGGACACACATGCACTTGACATGTTTTTCAAGCCACCAGGCCTATGCCTTGAGCTACACAGTTGGGTAACTAGGATTCAGCCACCTTAACCACTATGCTACAAGCTGGTCCCCAATATTTATTTATTTCTTCCATGACAAACATGAACCCACAATCTTCCTACAAGAATCTGCATCACAGAGCAGTGTGTTATGTCTGCACCCCCACTTGCCTTGGAACACTTTATTGTGATCAACTTCTTCCTGCTACTGTGAGGTTATCAGACTACATTTTAATTTCTTTCTCCACGTGTGGATGGGTGATTCTCTATGGTTGCCATGTTTTCTGATATATGAAGAAGGTTAATCTAAGAGAATAAAGTTAACATGCAGAGAGAAACCAAGATGAGAGACAAGAAAATTTCAGACATACTTTGAGTTCCTGACTCTGGTTTCTGCAGAACATGAGTTTCATCTTTGCCCTTCTGTGGTTTACTTAATTCAGCTAAGAGCACTTCTTCCATCATTCCTACCTCCAAGATCCTGGACTTTCACCTGATTGGACAACCTAGGTCACCTGTTCTTTCCTGAACCAATCCTCTCCTCAGAGATGCTGGTGATTAACTGAGGAGGAGAGTGGTGCCATTTTCTCTGGATAACATGGGTAATATGGTGACTCCCCAGGTGGAAACGGCACATTGCTGTGAAGAAAGGAGGAATTTAATGTCTGGCAGCCCCAACAGTAAATATCCATGCCTCAAATAAAAGGATAATTATGGGGCAGGTAGACTTTATTCATTCACTCATTTACATGATGTTTTGTTATGCACTCAAATATTGACTACCTGCACATCAGGCATCTACTAGGTGTTGGAGAAGAACTGATAACAAAAAAGGCAGTCCTGGCCCTTGAAGAATTCCAAGTTTGGTTGCTAGGAGACAATTAAAGCACTAAACAGTAACTTGGGTAATAGGTGTAGCCACAGGGGGCTAATGGGAATAAAGTAGAGGTAGGTAGATCAGGAACAGCCTCCCCAGTGGGAGTAATGCTTGGGTTGAATTCTATAGAGTAAATAGAATTTACAAGGTGGAGAGGGACAGGAGAACAATGGAGTCTGCACCAAGGGTACAGCACAGGCAAAGAAAGACTCAGAGTATACTATGACTGGAGAACCTATTCATCTTCCAACAATGTCCACCCTCTAGAATTCTGCTTCATCCACTTCAAACCTCCCTAGTCCATCCATCCATCCATGAACTGTTACTTGCATCTTTAAAACACTGTAGCTTTCTTCACTGAGTTTTAGTTCCTGGCCCTTAATCTTCCATTTTGTAAGATAAGTGAAGCTCAGAGAGGTTAAGTTATTTTCTCTAATTTATGAAAGCATCTTTCATTTATTTATTCATTTATTTATTTATTTATTTTTGAGAGACTTTTGCTATAGGGCACATGAGCTCACCAGAAAGAGAGACAGAAAGCAAAACACCAGCCCCCAGAGAGGATGGCCACAACGCAATCCCTTCTCCTCCTTTCTCCCATCAGGATCTTGGACGTGCACGCACATGTGCCCGGTGTGAGTTTAAACCACCAGATCCGGGACTCGAACCGTGGTTGACTACTTGGGAGTCCAGCGACATAGCCATTATACCAACTTCTGGTCCCTATGAAAGCATCTTATCTTCTTAGATAAAAACAGAAGCTCACTGAGGGCTCCATTCATACTCCTAAAGAATTTAGCACAAGGCCTTGCAATTATTGAATAATTGACAAATATCAGGATGAATTAATGATTACCCTGAAGCTAATCTCCCAGTTTATACCCTCAGCTACAGGCTGGTAAACCCTTTGAAGAAAAGTGAGTTATAATAATAATAAAAAAAAATTAACAGACACTTAATGAGTGTTATCAGCTAAAAACTGTGCCAAGTGCTTTTTATTCATTTTCTCTAATTCTCATAATATCCCTATGAAGACGTTCTATAATAATTATACTTAATACAATAATAATTATCCCATTTAATGGAGGAAACTGAGGCTCAGTGTTATTAAATCACTTGCTCTAGGTGACATGGGTAGTGTAACTCAGATTGAATCCAAGGCTGTCTATGAGAAGACTTCAAAAGTTCACCAAAAAGTTGAATTAAAGTATGAGTTTATTTTGGTGCAAATTTTATTTCAATCCACACATAATTTTTTTTCATAACAAGCATTTTCCATGGACTTTTTGAAGACCCCTCATATTTCCGCAGTACCAGCTCTCGACCACTACATGCTAAGGCTTCTTGCAGATGGGTTTTCTCAGACAATTGAAAAATGACTCAGACACAGGAGATGTAATTTACACCTTCATCTCTGCCTCTCAGAGTAATGGACTAACTCCACACTGTCTGAGACCTTTTCTGAAAGAAGTTACTCATCTGTTTTTCTGGAAACCTGAGCCTAAGTAGAGCCAGCAGCAGCAGGGGAGTCCCAAACAGCTGCGCTTTCCAGCTGTAACCTTCCCCAAGGCAAACCAATCTGTGTCACCAACCTATACTCAATGATGCGACTTTCTGATGCTTCTGTTTTATTTAGAAGGGACTGCTGGGATGGCAAGTCACTATACAATTCTTTTATACCTGCTAAACAGGGCCATGTTCTGGGCAGTTCACCAGACAACAGAAATTCAAAGATGACTCAATATGGTACCTACCCTCAAAAAACTGCATTAGAGCTCTGGAAACAGCATGGTCAATGCTTGATAATAACAGCAAGGAGAATTACAGCAGCAGCTAAACTTGGAGGGCTTACCAAGTGACCAGATGCCATATCAAATGCTTTACATGCATTGCCTAATTAATCCTTCACAGTAACCCTATACAAAAGGTACCAGGATCCCTCTATTTAACACTTTTTATACATTTTTCTCAGACACAGAGATGTTATGTAATTGCTCAAAGTTACAATAAATGGTACAATACAGATGAAAACCCAGGCTGTCTAATTCCAAGAGTCATCTCTGTAATTGTGCCCACAAAGTCCTAGGCATAGGATGCTTTGAATTCCAAAGGTTATAGTGATGCTAGATTTTAGGTACATGGTGAAACCTATCAAGGTGTCAAGAAGTTTAAAGATAATTGACAGAGGGTACCCTGAGATCATACCACAAACCCCTAGCAGAGTATACAATAGTGTTAGAAGTTGGGACCAGCAGATGGCATGATGGGTATGTCATTGGACTCACACATAGTTGATCACAGTTTGAATCCCAGACCTGGAGACTTGAAATTTGTGCTTGACGTGTGTGCCCAAAATCCCAAGAGGAGAATGAAGGAGAAGGGATTGCAGAGCGACCATCCTGGGGGTGATTTCTTGCTTTCTGCCTCTCTGTCTCTCTCATTCTCTCTGATGAGTGCATCCACTCTATAGCAAAAATCTCTCTAAAAAAAAAAAAGGAAAACAAAAATGTAGCACAAGTCTTCCTGGGAATCACATTGATCCATCAGAATGTTAAGCACAAAGCTTCTATGGCAGAGCACCTCTGTATAAGATCCGGATGTTCCTCTGCCTCAACTTTCTACATGTATAAAGTTATAATTAAAATAGTTCCCATAACCTAAGAGCCTGGAGAAAAAACAAAGTGAGGTCATCCATGTAAATGACTACCCAACCTGCCATTCATATAGTACATGCTCAACAAATATGGCTGAGTAGAAAATAGAATGACTTTCACAGGGAGACCTGGGAAATGAGTAATGGGGATGAGTCAGGCACAGAGAGGAAGGAGGTGGGAGGAAATGTAATACACAAAGGAAAAGCAATTGATGACATTCAGAGGCCAGAGAGAGCAAAGCCCTGAAGGAGACTTGGGACAGCTGAAGAGATGGAGAGGGAAGAAGGAATGAAGATTTGGATGGAAAAGACAGTAGTTGTGTTCATAAGGGCCAGAGCAGGGCGTGCCAAAGAAAGTGGAGCTTGTTTTAAGCACAACATGGTGATACTATTATCTGCTAAAGTAGAAGAGGATTGTGATCATTTTTTCAAGGAATCCAGGCAAGAGAAACTGGTGATACAGACCAGGGTAGACACAGTAGAGAAGTAGATCAATTCCAGAGTGCATCTAGGACTAGGTGATTGATTGAGTACTGAGGAGAGTGAGAAGATATCACCAGGACAACCAGGCCTCCATCTGAATGACAGGCCATATGAAGGTGCCAGTCCCCGATGGAAGGATCATGAGGAGGAGCATGGTGAGGAAATTATGGGGTATCTATCAGACATCCAGATGATCTCAGGGTCTCATAGACATCAGCCTAGAGCTCAGGAGAGGGTTCTGAGACGGGAATTTTGGAATTATTGCAGGTTTATGGCTGTTTCCTGTCTCTACATCATTTCATTCTTCCATCTCAGAAATAGAACCCTATCTTTTTCAGAGTAATCTTGAATCCAGCTTCAACATGATATTTTCCAGCCTAAGATAGAATAAAAGCATTGTGAGAACCCTAGAAAGACTCCTTAAAGGATAATTACTTGCTATGTCTCCTCTTCTGCTGCCTGGAATGAAGATATGATGGCTGGAACCTCAACTACTAATATTGGACCATGAGGTAGATTCAGGCTCTGAGTCTAGTGAGACAAAAGGATTAGTGCTTGGATCCTTGATGGTATCATAAAGTTGACAGCAGCCCTGAACTACCCAACTTTAGAAATAATTGACATAAGAGATAATGACTTTTTTGTATGTGTTTTGTTTCATTTTTGCTTAGCCACTAAAATTTGGTCATTCTCTGTGCTACCAAATCTAGTCCTTCCAATACAGATGTCATCAACTCATAAATAGGGACTGGAAACTTGAAAGTAAGGATTGAAAGGGAGATGGGAAGAGAAGAGAAAGAGACTTCAATGCTTGTATTTAAGGGACAAGCAGAGGAAGAAATAATTATAAAAAGAGAAGAAGAGCCAAGAAAAGTCTGTTGAGAATTAAGAGCACTGATGTCCAAAAGAGGCCAGAGCAGGGTGTAGATAGTGAAGTACGGGCATATTGCCCGAGCTAGAGACTGCTATGACACCCTGGGCAAGGAGAGTTAGCAAAGAAGGCAACTTGACATAGACCCCAGAGATGAGAAGCTCAGATCCCTACTAGCCAAACACTTCAATGTCACATAACCATGAAAGCTAGAAACCTTTTCCTTTTATATGAAGCTGAAATCGGCCATCCTGTGAGTTCTACTCACAAGCTCTCTAAGACTGAATAAAATCTATACCTTTTCCTCTAGAACAGTTCTTTCTTTTCTTTTTTTTTGGGGGGGGTGGAGTGGGGGAAAAGAGGTTTTGCTATAGGGCATGCATGCTCACCAGAAAGACAGAGAGAAAAAGAGACAGAAAGTAAGAAATTAACCCCCATGGGGGGATGGCCACACCGCAATCCTTTCTCCTTCATTCTCCTGGGAATACATACACATGCACCTGGTGTGAGTTTAAGCCACCGGTTCCGGGACTTGAACCACAGTTGACTACATGGGAATCCAGTGACATAGCCATTACAACAACTGTTGGTCCCCAGTTTTTCTAAACTTCAAAGACAACAATTTTCTTCTTTCCTCCTGGATAAAGACTCATTAATTAACTCTCAAATATTCATCACACCACTTGAATTTTGGACCCTTCACAATGCTGGATACCCTTCCCTAAATGAACTTTATCTTGTTAACACCTCCAAATGGGCACAAGCTAAAGCAGTTGGGTCAGTCCCATCTACTTTCACCTCCCTGGACTGGCACCATGCTTCTATTAATGCAATCAGAGTGGCATGGGTTTCTTCAGAAGCTGATCACCCTGTGGCCAATATTGAGCTTGAGGCTTTTGTTAAGTCAGCTCATTCATCAAGGACAAACATGTTGACATCTTTTTAAGTGACATCCAACCTCTCTGCAGAAGTGGGCAGAGAGATTAGATGCCAAAAGGCAGTTCAGAGATGTTCCCTGACAGTGTTAGGTTAGAAATCAATTTTAATCTCTCTCCTATTATTTCAGGGTGAAGCAGTCCCTAGGATATGCCATCCTCATTAGCAAAGCAAATGCCACGTGTCCCCCAACCCTCCAAGCATTCTCAGTTGCCCACTTTCCTTTGGTGACAAAGGCCATTTGGGTTAAATGATTTAAACAAATGGTGCTGGAGCAGTAGGACATTGGTTCTACTAAAAATGCTCCTTCAAAACCACAGCAGAGAACTGGAGCAAACTGCAAAGCTTTGTCTAGAAAGGCCGTACAGACAAGCAAAAGGACTCAGGTTTGAAACTAAAAGATGTGGCTTCTCTTTCTGCTCCCACTACAGTGGAAGTCATGTCCTACACAATCAAGCTTAATCACTAGGTCTCATATTCTTTATCTACAAGAAGATGATTTTATCTACAGATCATAATATCTGCTTCCTAAGGCCATGCAATTTAGTCTATTCTGTTGATTAATAACTGGATATCACATTGGGTAATATTCAAAGAATAGAGTTTATTTAGCTCGTGGTTTTGGAGGTTCAAGATCAAGGGATCACATCTGGTGAGGTGGATTACACTGTGCAGAGTCCAAGGTGCTGCAGAGCAGCCCGTAGTGAAAGCTTACATGTGTGCGTCCACACCTGTGTCTCATTCACTGTCTATAAATCCTCCAGGATTCAATGATGGGAGATAATAATTGGTAGAGTTTTATTCAACCCCATTCACCTCTAAACACCCCACCATAATTGTATTAAGTTTCCACCCTCTTAATACCTTTACAATACAGCCAAGTTTTAGCACATGAATTTGAGAACACATACAAACCTTAGTACCGTGGTTAGAGCTCTGGAGGTGATGAATGTACCCAATCCAATGATAACCACTCATCAGATAGCAACGTGAATATTATCTGAGTCAACTTTCTGCATGGAGCAGGGTTTGTCTCCATGATAACTCTTCCACTCAGGTCCTGGTGCTTACCCCAGTGCCCTGGATGGTGCTAATGCATAAAAATATGTGCCAAATGTTGGGATGGTGGATGGGTACACCAAAAGCTGCCTTTGTGACAGGAAGAATACATGTGTACAAATCTCTTCACTTTCTCACCTTGTAGTCTCCTTGTCTATTAAATAGACACCCTCATTATCAAAATAATAACTATAAGGTCTTATTGAAAATATTGCACTTGATAAAAGAGGACTTATAAAGAGACTTTATTTTTTTCTGTACTGTCCCACTACCCTTACCAACTCTCACCCTCCGGTGTTATTTTTTCTTGTGACTGAATGAAATTTTAGAAGTTTCCAGAGCCTTCTGGACTGGTCAACTATAACCTCTATTAAGTCCCCCTCCCTCTCTGTTCCATGGTTACTGACCAGGATGCTTATGCAAACCTGGGAAAGCTTGCCTGGGAATGTCCAAATTTATGTCAGTTGACCAAATGAGATTATTGAGAATATACTTTTCACTCAGGCAGTGCTGCAATTTGGACAATAGCTAGATGACCTTCCTATTTCTGACCCTTCCAGTGTTGAACCCAGGAAGAGAAAAAAATGGAACAACTTGAGTTGGCAGATCAGTTTGTGCTGTAGTTGTCCAGGTTGGCTCTCCAGAAGTGGAGGGTGATCAGAGATGACTCTTGTCCTCCACGGCAGATTTTCAGTGGTTATTTGTTTGTTTGTTTGTTTGTTTGTATGTTTTAGGACTTCTCCCACTGAGGATCTCAGTTTTCTCCACAGAGGAGAGGCTTTTTCTGATGAAAGATTCCAAACTCTCCTCTTATAGCTCAAATTCCAGATACCACCTCTAAAGATTCTCACCATGAATTCCTTCACCCCTCCAAGAAGGCCTCCTGAACAAGATCTCTTTAAGCCATGCTGTACTCCACATCATATCAGCTTGTCTCTAGAATATACCCACATCTGCCCTGGTTTTGGGGGAAGTACACAGGGTGGGGAGGGGGGCAAAGGTAACCACAACATGGTGCCTTTGGTCCTCTTGGAAATCACATAATAGTCCTTATGTTTCCTGGTATCTAGGGACACTGATCAAGCTCTACAAGAGCAAAAGTCCCCTCTAGGCTATCATGAGAAAGAAATGGAAAACCCTGTGGAGTACTAACAGTTTTTCCCAGTGTCTCTCTGGTGCTTCAGTGTTCCTGTTTATCCTTAGGAAGGATTACTGGACCTACCATTGTCATAATCCCCCAGCATCTCCTGCTGAGGTGGCCTGCACCTCACTTTAGGGTGCGAAGGCATTTTATAAACTATAAAGCACAGCATATATAATAATTACTGCAGCAATTCACATTTCCTTCATAATAACCAAGTGCCAGGCACCATGCCAAGAGTTTTATATCCATTACCCACTAAATCGCTAAGAAAATCCCATGAGCTGGGCACCACTGTTACTTTCATTCTAGAATGTCAACTCTTATCTCACAAAACATTCCATAGCTGAAGTGCTCATTGATCCAGACTTTGTGGATTTTTGTGTCTCCTTCTCCACCATTCTCAAGCTATCCTAAGTGCCACAAGATAAATTCAGATACTAAAGACCACATTAATTTTTTTTTTTTGGAGAGGTTTTTTGCTATAGGGCACATGCGCTCGCTAGACAGACAGAGAGAGACAGAGAGACAGAAAGCGAGAAATCACCCCCCAGAGGGGATGGCCACGCCGCAATCCCTTCTCCTCCATTCTCCTCTCGGGATCTTGGGCACGCACGCACACGCGCCCGGCGTGAGTTTTAAGCCACCAGGTCCGGGACTTGAACCGTGGTCGACTACGTGGGAGCCCAGCGACATAGCCATTACGCTAACTGCTGGTCCCAAGATCACATTTAAATCTTATGGAAGTGATTTCTTCTAAAATTGCCCCAAGTTCCACATGACAGCCATTGGCCTCTCTTAATCCTGTTTTGCCTTCTCTCAGAAACCTAAGGTCTGTACTTGTTCTTGTCTATGACCAGAACACAGCTATGGAATATTAGATCATTGATCATATTAATAATGATGATAATTAATTATATCAATTGAGTATTTAGTAGTTAGCAGGACCTGTACTCTATGAATATTATCTCATTTGATACTCAAAGAAATCCCATGGGGTATATTCTCAGTCAACCCCATTCTGAATATTAAAAAAAAAAATGGAAAAAGAAAAGGCTCAGATCAGTTCTGTACTTTGCCCATGGTCACATAGTCTTTGGTGACAAATTCAGAACACGCACTGAGGTCTCCTAGATTTCAAAGTGTGTGCTCTTTACAAGCTTGTAGTGCCAGTCCACATAAAACTGGCCCTAAAGTTACTGAAACGAAACTGAGGGTCTGCCTGCCCCAGATGAGCTCAGTTTGGGTTCGACAGGGCAAACGGTAGCTCTGGAGAGCAGTGGGAAGCAGCAGCCCCACTGACTGTGACCAGGAAAAGAGACTGCCAGGATGCAGAGGCCACGGATTCCCAGCCGGAAGTGCAAAGCTGCAGCACATGGAGCCTCTCCTCAGACTGAGAAACAGAGGTTTGCAAGTCACTAGCTGCTTTGCCACAGGTAAGCTGTCTCTCCACTTTGAGCCCCAGTCTTCTCATTTACAAAATGCTGGGCAAGGACCCCCTCATCTCAGTGCTATTGCATAGACTAGACAGACAATGAAGGGAGAGAACCTACCAGCTTGCCTGTTTAGGTTCTTCAGCTCCTGTTAAGCAGTTAGCCACCAGACTGACACTCCCTGGATCGCCCTAACCAGACTCCTGTTTGGAGGAACACATCCTCCATCTAGGTAGATGAGCTCATCAGCTAAGTGTTCTCTAGATGAGATGGATAGATGGATGATGGAACAATAAAGTGGCATCCAGAAAACTCAGTTATCCCTTAAAATAACTTCTCAGCTTCCCTCTCCACAGATGTCCCCTCTAGGATATCCATACTCTTCAAACACCTGACTTAGATGTCTGGTCATTAACTCACAGGGTCATTCATTCCTTAAGATTTCTTAAAATCCTCTTGCTCGAAGTCACTTGACCCTAGCAGAAGCCTGCTTTCCTTAATATTACCAGTGACGAGGCTGCATGGCCCCCTCCTCATAGTCCTCTTCCCCTCCACGCCCTCAGACAAACACCCATTCATCCTCGTTAAGTCCGACCAGCTGCTCCCCACTCCCTTCTCACACCATCTGAGCTACAAAACTGCCAACAAGGCAAATCAAGAATTCACGACAAAGATTCAGGCTTCTGGGAGTTTCCAGGCTATGAAACAGCTTAGTTCCTATCATTCATATGATCCACGCAGCCCAAGATAAAATTGGCAAGGTAACCAGTGATTCTCTTTGACTGTGGATTTAATTTGTCCATGAAAGAGCCACAGATGAAGAAGTTCCGTTAGGGGAGTGATTCCAATAAGGACTTGATGGGAAAGCAATACTCAGATTCTAATCAGAGCAGCCATATGTGTAGACAGCCCCTCGGAGATGCTCTCAGGCCTGCCTCAGCATAAAAGCAAGTCAACAAAACAGAAAGCCTTCTACAAGGCTATCTCTGAAAGCATAGTGGAGAGTAAGTTTTTCACCCTAAATGGTAATCTTTCTTAAATGCTAAGCCTTTTTAGGACCTGACATACTTAGCTGGACCAGCATTTCCATGCTGAGAAAAAAGTGTGGTTACTAAGTGCTCTCCTGAAGGGAACTTGGATGAGAAAGAGAGAATGAATGAATGTAAGGACTAGATACCAGCATAAGTAAAGGGGCTTCCCAAGCACAAAAGGGGCAGGAGCCACGCAAGGGAGTCTGGTAAAATTGAGAGGGTCATAGAGAGATATTTCAGGAGTGACTCCTGAACTTGAGTAGCCAGGCCAGTCAGTCTAAAGAACACCAATCACTTGTCACTCCTCAGAGGTATAGTCCAGCTATTTATGTTTTACACATATCTATTGACAAGTTGCCTGCCTGGTCTGAACCATATTCATAATTTCCAAAGAGCATAGTGAATTTTTATCTAGTATGCATTTCATCCTGTCAGATCCTTCAAAGTCCTAAAAAGTTAAATAATGTTACATAGCTAAATAAAATTTTGTTTTGTTTTCCACATAGTACAATGAGAAGGAGAGCACAGAAACTTCTGTTCGTGAAAAATCACAATAACTTTCTTTCTTTTTATTTTTTTGGAGAGGTTTTCGCTATAGGGCACATGCGCTCGCCAGCCAGACAGAGAGAGACATAGAGACAGAAAGCGAGAAATCACCCCCCAAGGGGGTTGGGGGATGGCCACACCGCAATCCCTTCTCCTCCATTCTTCTCTCGGGATCTTGGGCACGCACGCACACGCACCCAGCGTGAGTTTTAAGCCACTGGATCCGGGACGTGAACCGCAGTCGACTACGTAGGAGTCCAGCAACATAGCCATTATGCTAACTGCTGGTCCCAAAAATCACAATAACTTTCATGACCCTATGAAATTATACCAGTAGCAGCAGCAGTCAAGAGAAAAAAATCTTCAAAATGAAAAAATATTGAGCTTAATGTCTGAGATATAGTGGGTATAGTGCTTTACTTGTTTCCAAACCATCTCTTATCTATAGCCTTAGTGAATTTGCACTTCCCTGTTAAGAAGTAAGGGGAATCACTGTCTTTCCTACTGGTTGGGGGTTAGAGGTGCTGAAAGGCAACATGACTTGCTCAAGGTCTCACTGTTGCAAAACCCAGCTTTTATCAGTACAAATGCCCTCATATATATTAGGTTGTCGGAGAAGTCATGACATATTTTTCTATGCAAAAATATTTTTGCATATTTTTCTATGCAAAAATATGTCATGACTTTCCTGAAGATCCAATATTTCCCACTACAGCATTTGGAAGCAGGTGAGAAAGAACTGCTTGGAAGATTCAGCCACAAACATGACTCATAAACTGAAATGCTAGAATGGTGCTTCCACACGTCAGGTCAGACAGGGGTACAAGGGACAGGTTTTCTCCCTGTAAAATTAACCCTGGCTAGTATTTTATATGTGAAACACATGAGCCCTTAGAATTCAGGAAAATAAAATATTAGTGAGAGCAAACACTGAGCAGGAGAACTATTTTCTCAACTTGAAATGCATAGTTCTTATAGCAAATCAGCAAGTGTTCTCTGAGATTTGTTGAGTTCCACTTCCTATTTCAAGATCAACTCCAGCGAGCTGATCTTGAAGCTACCCTTAAATAACTAATTGACCCCATTTGTTATCATCAGCAGGTTCGTATTCTCATCTGCCAGCCCGCCAGGGAGGCACCTTTCTCTCAGGGACACATCTGGCTCAGCATCCACGCAGCGTATTTGCACAACCACGCTCAGGGTCTTAGCCCTCTGGACCCCACAGCCTCTAAAGGGATGCCAACTTTCAGAGCCCAAGTCAGCAGCTCTGTAAATATCTACAGAGAGTCTGTAAGTTTAAATTTAAAACTGAACCTCTTAAAAAGTCTCATAAATTAACTAGATGTGCACTCTGAAACTTTTGTTATCAAATGGAACTTTGTTTAGTTATTTTAAGTCTCACAGTTTCCATTACTTGCATGTTGGCTCTAAGTGTCAACTTTTCTGCCAAAACAGCTTTGGATTATCTGCTCTTGGTCTAGATCATTTTCTTGGAATTCAGAACGGATGAGACTGTTTTCTTCGTGAGTGCTATACCCTTCCAGGGTGAAAGAAAATAATGAAATTGACACATTTTCTACATGGCCATTGCTTTCTGTTAACATGTAGTATGTATGAGAAGACTTCTAAAAGTTCTGGGAAACATGAAATTAAAATATGAGTTTATATTGGTGCAGAAACTTTTTAAAATCCAAAAACTTGATAATGTGCATTTTCCATGCACATTTTGAAGACCCCTTCATATGATACCTTAATAACATGCATGTTCATTGATATGTACCTTAAATAAAGTAGTTAAGAATGATACTGTTGTCCAATGTTTTAGTTTGGATCTGCTCTGGAAGGGATTCTGAAATGAGGGTCGAGGACAAACCTTTTGTTTGGGAAATACTCCCAGGAAACATAGCTGAGGTGAGACAAGATAAAGGCCAGTGAAGTGTATAATGTTGAGCAGGTTGTCTCTGGGGTAACCTAGACTCAGTACAGCCATGGTCTTCTGAGTATCCATCCAGAACATGCCCGTGAATCAATCCACCATAGTATAGTTACCTCAATGGGGTAATTTCTACCAGTACCCATGCTTATTTCTCCACAGTGGAAGGTTGTCCCTGGAGGTATGGCCTACCTAGGTAGGTATATATAAATACAAAGATTATTTACCTTGTAGTATTAAACAATCTAAGTCTAGATGCTTAAGGTAGGTAAAAGAAAGGAATATATCTTCCTGGAGAAGGCCCTCAGAGAGCTAAACCACAGTTAAGAGTACTTGTGGTGGGAAAATGTCATCACATACAGGAACTCTCCTGGAAACCAGGTGAACTCAGAAGGCAGCTGAGGGAAAATGCAAGAGGACAAAAAGCAGCAGCTTTCAAAGCCTATATGCTATTGTGCTCAGGTTCTTGGAATATTCCACCTGGAAGTGATCTGGGTGTTTGGATTAGTTCCTAGGTTGCTTGTGACAAATTGCCACAAACCAGGTGTCCACCAACAACAGAAATCTGTTCTCTCATAGTTCTGCAGGCCTTAAGTCAGAAATCTAGGGGCCAATAGGACTCTCTTTCTGAAGGCTACAGCAAAGAACTCAGTCTTAGACTCTTCTAGCTTCCCGTGACTCCAGACTGGCATTCCTTGACTTGTGGCCACATCACTGCAATCTCTGCCTCTATCTTTACCTGGTTTCCTCTTCCTGCCTAGTTAATCTTGGTCTACCCATTCCCCTTACTAGAGTTTATCATTGGGTTTCCCACATGGGTAATCTCAGATGACCTCTTCTCAAGACCCTTAATTTAATTATATCTACAAAGTCCCTTTCACCAAGTAAGTAGCATTCATAGGGTTTAGTATTAGGACATAGATATCCTTCTACTCCAGAGATCACCAATTCAAAAGCCCTATATAAGGATAGGGTGACTGAGGGCGGCGAGTTGAAATTCCTACCCAAGGTCATGCATCTGGAACTAGACACAGAGCAAGCCTCCTGTCTCCTGGTATAAGGACAGAATCCACTCAATTGCTCAGGATATAAACTCAGATGTCAATCTTCACTTCTTACTCTCCCTCATCTATCAGCTAGACATGCCCCCAAACTATGTCCTGAGACCTGTCGGTTCTCACCAGCTCCTCTTACATCCCCACAGTTCAAGTAGCATTTCTCCCCTGGACTACTAGGCTGACCTTTTAACTGCTTCACATGCCTCTGCTCTTGGTTTTCCATAAAATTCACCTTTCATGCCCAGCTCATAGTACATTTTCAAGAGAAAATCAGCCTCCTATTTCTAACTCTCAGTAGTTAGAAGGGAACTCAGCCTCTCCACCTCCCTGGCCATGTATCCTACACCCACACTTCCCCTTTACATGCTCCAGCAACCTCATCCTCTGTTCTGTCTCCCAAACACACTGTCTGTTTTCTTTTTTAAAAACTCAGGCATTTGCCTTCCACTGAGGATAAGCCTCTAGGTCTCATTAGGTCCTGCCTCAAATGTCACCTCCTCAGAGAGGCCTTCCTGGATCAGCTGACTAATACCTACCCACGTCCATCAATCTCTGTCATGTAGTATATAATGTTTTAGTTTCTTATTTGTCTCCATAGTCCTGGCCACTACCTGAAATTAGCTTATCCATTTGTGTGTACACAGCTTGTAGCCCGGGACCCTCCACGCCCCCTAAATGAAAGATGAAGTACAGCAAGCTTTCCTGTCTTGGCGTGTTGGCTCTCCCGAGATTCGGAGCATTATAGCACAGTGCTTGAGAGATGGACATTAGGGCTAAACTGCTTGAGTTTGGATTCTAGATCTCTATCATTTAATGACTCTGACATTTCAGGAAAATTAATTAGCCTCTCTGAGTCTATTTTCTCACCTATAAAATGGGGATAAAACCATGTGCCTTACAGGGATGGTCTGACGAGTAAATGAGTTAATATGTGGAAAGCAGGACACATACTAAGTGCTCTGTGCATTTGAGACTATTTTGTGAATGCAAAGACTTCCTGGTACATCATAAGCATTCAATACATTTTTATGGAATGAATAAATCAATGAACAATTTCTAATCCAGTGCTTTTTGCACTTTAAAAGATAAAAATAAATAAGATAAATGTAAATATATACAAACACAAAAATTATTTATCTTGTAGTATTAAACAATCTAAGTCTAGATGCTTAAGGTAGGTAAAAGAAAGGAACAGAGACACTGCTTCTCTGGACCAATTTAACCACCTCTGATCTATGGGACAGACAGGAAGGGGCCATTCACACACAGGTGAAGTCAAGTGGAGTGCTTAGTCACCAAGGCACAGTGGATTGGGCAGTCAGATGTGTGTACTTTGGATTCTACATACATGGATTTCAAATTATTTAGTAAGTATTAAGTATATATATACATATATATATACACACACACATATACACACACACATGTATGTGTGTGTGTGTGTGTGTGTGTATACTTATAACAACATTGCTTTAGATTCTAAAATGAAATACATTGCAAGAGGCTCAAGGACCTTAATTTTTTTAATCTGATTTCTCTTCCTTTGAACAATGGCAATGAGGAAGGAAAAGAAGGTGTTGGATAAAAGTAGGTTTATGTGATAATATTATAGGGCTTCCAGATGAGCTCATATTTTAAACGGGCACAGGAATAACCTATATCCAAAGTATAAGAATCCTGAAGAAAGTGTAGATTTCCTTACATAGGTAGGAGACATTTTGAAAAATCTCTGATTCCAATTGGCTTCCATCTCTCATGAGTACTTCTGCCACACATTAAACCCTCTCCAGGAAGTCTCTACCCAGTCCTTGCCAGAGCCTGATGAGACAAGCCAAGATGCATTTGCAGCCCATTTTACAGATGAAACAACCTGGGCCTCAGAGAGACAAAGTCCAAGTTCACACAGGAGCTCATATGACAAAGAGAATAATTATCAGACAGCATAAGGAAGAACCAAAATGCAGGAGAGGGGAGATCAGAGATGCATGCCTTGCTATTCTTGGGACATTCACATTACCAAGCTCCAGAATGTCTTCAACAAATATTTGAGTCTTTGTTCACTGAGCTAAGTACTGAGGAGATACAGATGAATTAGACATGGAGAGCTTAAAGTATTTCTGTGGAGATGGATCTGTAATTAAGCGGTGCTGTAGGTTGTGGATGTCACAGAGGAGGGGTATCCCATCCAGAATTTGTGGTATCAGGAAAGGCCTCCCATCCTAGCTAAAAAAATAACAATCAGATTTAGCAGGTAAGAAAAGGTCAGGGGAGAGTGTTCACCCCAGATAAAACAGCATGTGGCCAAGGGGATTGGTGACTAGGGGCAACAGTTACCAAGAGTTAGCATGGCCAGTTTGCAGAATTAATTGGTTCAGGGAATGTATAATATGTGTTAAATGTCTGTCTCCCTCACTAGGTAGCCAGTGCTATAAGGGCAAGAACCATGTTCCTCTCATTCACTGCTGAATTCCTAGTGCCTAGTAAATACCTGCTACTGAGTAACAACAATAGTAATAGCTAACATGGTTCAAACGCTGAATAATGCTACCACGAGGGACTAAACAGTGGCACAGTGATAAAATGTACACTATGAGTCTGATCCAAATGGGAAGGTTACATCCAGAGACCTCCCTGTGTATGTTGAGCATGCATGTGGCCAAGATCTTGGACTGGCTGAGGGTAGGGGACCTGTTGGAGATATTGTCTCTTTTTCTCTCTCTTGCCTCCCAAAAAAAGAATAAACAAGGACCAGCAGGTGGCACAATGTTAAGGTGCTGGACTCCTACATGACTGAATGTGGTTAGAGTACTAGATCCAGTGGCTTGAAAATCATGCCAAGTACAAATACATATGTGCCCAAAATCCCAAGAGAAGAATGGAGGAGAAGGGATTATGGCATGGTCATCTCCCCCAGGGGGTGATTTCATACTTTCCCTTTCTCTGTCTCTGTCTCTTTGGTAAGCATACACGCCCTATAGAAAAAAATCTTTAAAATAAGAAAGGAAGAAATAAACTGTTGAAAAATGCTACTACTAGACAGTGCTCAATATGTATTTAAGTGAATATTTTATTCATGCATCCATTCATTTATATTATAATTTGATTACATTTGTTCATTCCTTTAAAGGAGTCATTGGAACAATATTGGAGAGGAACAAGGTCCAGCGCCTGAAGTTATGGACCACTGAGAATGGGCTCTGTCCAGAATACTATGGGAGAGGACGCTGAGGAGCCATATGCAGGAGACTGAAATAACTGGGCATCCATTTTCAAAAGTCCACTCTATCTATCTCCCATGTAAACACTGGATTGGAGCAGGGTGAGAGAGGACACAAAGAGCATCTTGCAAGATTAGAAAGAATAGCGGAGACACCAGAACTGGAAATGCTCAGTGTCAAAAAAGAAAGATGGTGGAAGCCACAAACCATGGATCAGATACCTTTCTGAATAAAAGCAGCTGACATTTAAGGAAAGCTCACATTGTACCATACACTAGTTTTGGTGCTGTACACCAAAAATGAACTACTTTGGCTCTCAATTCAGGTAAATACTTTTATTATATGCAGCCACCTGTCAATAACCATGTTTAATTAGCAAGCTATTTTCCCATACTGTTCACTGACTACCACTTCTGCTTCTTGGAATGAACACAATCTATTATTTTATAAATCTGCATTATCACAGAAACAAAGTCAAAGATAAGAAGAGAAACTGCACCTGGACAATGAAAAGAATTGGAACCAGTGGATGGGGCCAGTTCCCTGGTTGAGCAGCCTCTGCAGTCAGTCTCAAGAGGCCATGTGCTCAGAAGGGCCCCAAAATGTGGTTCATTGGTTTAACGTTCTGTTTTCACCATTTTGAGACTCAATTTTTGAAAAAGGGCCTCCCATTTTTATTTTACACAGGGTCTGAAGTTATGTAGCTAGTCTCACCAGTGGATGTAAGTTGCATTCAGCAGATGCCAAGATCAATTTCTTCTTCCACCTGGCACTTTCAGAGAGTGGCTGGATATCCCTGACCCAGTGTCCCCTTCAGTGCATATATTCATGCAGATGCTGGGCAACCAACACAGATGTTGTAGAAATAATTTACTTTTCAAGGAGGGGGTTAGACTAAGCCATCTCTCTGAACTATCTACATCACTCAGGGTGATGATAGCTTCACAGATTATAGCAAATTGCCTCCAGTGATGGTTCCTTTATGGACATAGATCATAACCAGGGGTGCATATCAGAATTATTTGTCTTAGACGGTTTTTAAAAGATAAATGTACCAAAGCCATACTCAAGATATATTGAATCCAAATTTTGAAGCCTATGACTGAGGTATGGATTTTTGGAAATGCTCAGTTACTTATTTTTAAAGGATTCTTGATTGGGACCAGCAGATTGCATAATGGCTATGTTGCTGGATTCCCATGTAGTCGAATGTGGTTTGAGTCCCAGACCCAGTGACCTAAACCTCACACCAGGCGTGTGTACGTGCATGCCCAAGATCCCAAGAGGAGAATGGAGGAGAAAGTATTGCAGCATGGTCAGCCCCACTAGAGAGTGATTTCTGACTTTATCTCTCTGCCTCTCTCTGTCTCTCCAGTGAGTGTGCATACCCTATAGCAAAAATCTCTCTCTAAAATGAAAAAGGCATCCTTGATTAAGGATCACTCCTAAAACAGAGGCTACCCCCAGTTTCTGTCCCTCTAGACATTATTTGAAGGAAACAAACAACTTTGTTAAAACATAAAGGCAATAGGTTGCAATTACTATGTTGAAAATTACATCTGGCTGGTCAATTCCTACATCTTTTATCGTGCCATGAAGTTTAACTATGTTTACACTGTCCCACCTCCAATATCTGAGATATCTCAAATATCCTCAGACTCAAACCACTCCACAAAATGGAAAATGATCTAGAAACTTAAAAGGAATTCAAACCCAAGGTCAGATTGTTTTTGTCCAATACCTCCTTGCCAGCTCAGGCCACAAGAAAATCAGATGAACTTCCTGCATCATCATCTTATAGACCTTTTCCTTTTTTCAACTATATTGATTATAATATCCTCCTACAATGGATTAACACAATCATGTTACACAGATTAACTGAATCCTGTAAGATCTCCAGAGACATCCTAAAACTCCAGAGAACTGAATAAACTAGAACTACAGAACACATGGAGATCAAGGTGAACCAGCTTACCCCACACCTGTATCATCTTGGCAAACTCATGCATTCCCTGGCTAGCCTGTGCTAGCAGCCATCGTGTTCTAAACTTCTGTCTTCCGGAAGAACGCCAACCACGTTTTTAACACTAAGGGCCACCTGCTGTGTTGTTTTTTTTAAAATGTGACTTGAAACAACACTGCTCCAAATTACATGAATCATCTCTAAATTTAGAAGCCAGCTCCTAATACTCACTGCCTGTTCTGAATCATAAATAATGTTTTCCAGGGCTCATGTGGGAATCCTTGCCAAGAACCTCTTAACTTGTGTGCCTCACACTCCCTGAGAGGTGAACGTAAAACTACACGCTACACTTGGCAAGCAAACTCAGGCTCTGTCTGTGTGTGGCAAAATAATCGAATGCCTTAGTCAATTCTGTGTAAGACTAAAGTCCTCCCTCCCTCCATCACCACCACATGGAACAGTGGTTCTCACCTCAGAGGGTGGAGGGATGACATCATGCTCATTCCTGTACCCCCTTCCTCTCCCTCCCTGTCCACTATCTGCCTATGTACTTTCACCATAGTTAATCTCACGTTGTCTGGCAAATGCCTTAGAGGGAGAATGTAGTTTATAAAAGACTCATAGATGATTCTGCTACTTCCCCTACCTCTGACAATGTATGGTGTAAGCCAGATTCTCCCATTTCAACTGTTGTTCATCTAGATATAATCTACACACACATACATACATACACTGCACACATACAACCAAACATGGTAACTAATACATCAAAGAAAAGGGTTTTCTTTCCTTGTTGATAAATTTTTATCTATTTTATTACACATGCAATCTAGAGTGGTTAAAGTCTTCATATTTCAAGAGTCTATTTGGTGTAGCTGACGGTTCTACGGTATTAAGGTAGTGAGCCCTATCATCCCTCTGCTGTGAGAAAGTCAAACTATAAAGCCAAAGACACTAGCCAGTATCGCCACATCCCTCAAATCCTTTCTGTCCCCACTCCTACTTGACCTTATGATGCCTGGAAGAATGTATCTCATTCACATAAATAAGAACTCTGTAGAAATTACAGGTTCCATTATGTACGGTGGTTATTGTGTTCTCAAAATACATATTATAAACACTCAATGGGACAAGCAGTTAGTGTAATGGCAATGTCGCTGGACTCCCACGTAGTCGACCATGGTTCACGTCCTGGACCTGGTGGCTTAAAACTCACACGGGGCATGTGTGTGTGCATGCCCAAGAACCCGAGAGGAGAACGGAGGAGAAGGGATTATGGCATGGCCATCCCCCCTGGGGGGTGATTTCTCACTTTCTTTCTGTTTCTCTCTGTGTGTCTGGCGGGTACATGCGCCCTATAGCAAAAACCTCTCAAAAACAAACAAACAAACAAACAAACAAAAAAAACACTCAATGTCCTTCTAATTCTTCACAGTCAAAGTCACCAAATCAAATGATAAGAGTTTTGCAGTTTCCAAAGAGTGGGAAGGTGTTGCCCTAATACATGGCTGGTGACATCAAGAATACCACCTAACATGCTATTCCCACTTTCTGGTCTTGTCAGGTTCTACCAAGTCCTTATACTTTGAAGCCTGACTCTCAGGGACTAACAGACCATCACTGGCAGATTCTGCCACAGCCCAGGTTCTAGTAGGAAATTCAAGGTATTAAAGTGTTGTTTATAGCTCTGATATTGGCTATTCTGTGTCATAACACAACAGAAGTTGTGATCTCAGGGATTCTGTAGGTGCTAGAGGCTCCTACAAATCATACTTTGAGAATGACTACTTGCCTTTAATTTCTCTTTTAGAAAGAAGTCCAATAACTTATATCCTCAAGGACTGGGCCAGCCTTATTCAAGGCAGGAACAGACATTCCATCTCTGAAAATCAGAAGTACTGAGTAAAAAATGAGAGCATGAATAAGTTATAAGATATATGATTAATATATGATAAGATATGACGTGATGATGATAAGATACAACAGAATCGCTGCTTGGATCACTTAAAATTCTTGCTATTGGAGTTCTGGCTTTTTGTCTACCTACTAAATTGAAACACCTTCAATTTTTTACCAGTTGCTGCCTAAACTACATTATGTCATTGCCACAGGGCACATCTATTTATGTTCTATTAATGAAACTGGGTTTTCACCCTGTGATTGCTAATGGATCTAGTTCTACCCAGAGTCAGCCTGGTCTGATGAAGAAACTTAATTTTAAGGGCTAAGTCATTTCATGGTCTCCTTCTAGAGAGGTTGTAGCTAGTCCAGGGGATGAGTTACCTGGGACCAAGGCTAAAGAAGGAAACTTCTTATAGAAAATTACAGAGGATAAGGTTAAAGGAAATCAGAGAGTGAACAGAACTAAGCATGAAGTCCTAGTTAAGGAAACCAGAAAGTGCTCCCCCAGGATATGAAAGCCAGCATCTGGCTCCATGGAGATGAAAACGAGGGCAGTAAGTTGACAGTAGCCACAGACCTCATTGACCATCAGTATGCTCTGCTAGCAGCTCAGTGTAAGATGCCATCATCAAGAAGGCTAAAGACAGGCCCAGCCTCTGTGGTGTAGCCAGTGGTGTACCAGGTTATGGAGTTGGAAGCCACATGCCAACCATGGTTTGAGTCTCTGGCCTAGTCAGCCTGAAAACATGTCCAGCACATGTGTGTGTGTCCAGAATTTGGGGGGCTGAAAGACTAGAGGAAGGGGGTCACAGCACGACCAACCCCTGTAGAAGTTGCCCCCGACTTCTCCCTTTCTCTATGTCTCTGTCTCTCTTTAATGTGCATTTATGTGCTTTACTGTGAATAATAGAAAAAAAAAAACCTAAAGGCAAAACAGTAGTCTATTTGTATATAAACCAACCACTGCAGTTGGCATAAAATGACCCTTAGCTTTTTCCCATTTTCCAACACAAACACACACACATACACACATGCACATGCACAGTGTCCCATCACATCTGATAGAGCCATAAAGTGTTCTGGTTTCACATATCACCTATCTGCACTCTTCACCAAGCAAACCTCCAGGGAACACCCCTCATCCTTCTCAAGACAACCCTCCAGTATTTCGCAAATCCTGGCACCCACTGCCAAATAGTAGCAGGATAGCCCCAGTCAGAACTGTTTAACATATCGCTCCAGGGGCCTTGTCTACATTCATCACTGAAGCAATCAGCACAACTATTATTGCAAACCTGCTCCCTGGTGCTTGTCCTTCGATCATTAACCTTAACAGTGTCAACAGTGTTCATAACTCTGAACCTGAATTAACACGTGAGGCCGGCTGCTGCAGAGACCAGAGCATTCAGGCCATGACTTGGATTAGACACCCATGGCCTGCCAGAAAGAGGGCTTGGGGAAGATTCCAAGCAAAAAGGAACTGGCCTTTTGTATGGTGGGCATACTAACCTGATGACAATATAGCTAGATGGAAAGTAAAAACTTCCCTAAATAATGTGGTTAATTGAGACTGCTGGAGGTCATTAAAAAATAACTTAAACAGATAAAACAGTGGAATTAAGAAATAACAGTTATCAAAAGTTACAGCCCTTGTAAAGAATTGAGGGACTATTAGAATAGTCCCTCTGTAGATAGTAGCCATCATTATGTACCAGACTTAAATCCTTGTACTCGGTCTTTAACCCTTGAAGAGGCATGCAAGTAAGTTTTAGTTAGTTCTAATTTTACAGATAAGGAAACTAGGTTCAAAGAATTTAAGCAACCTGACCAATAAAGGGGCAAAAGCTAAGTTTGTGAACCTATAACTATGGTGGTAGGAAGAATAATGACCCTCAAAGATATTCACATCCCAATCCCCTGTGAACACATAGCTAAAGGAAATTCAGGGAGCAGATTAAGCTAAGGTTGCTAATCAGATGACCTTAAAATCCTCTTTGACATGAAAAATAACATAGTCATGGGAGTGGTATCCCCAAACTCCCACAGGATTCACCCTCACTCAAGAGGAAAGAATAATACACCACAGGGTGGGAATCTTGGGAGCCATCTTACAATTGTGGCCACCAGGACCACATCGGCATGTGACAGCTGACTTGACTACTCTGTACTCCACTCTTACCTGTTACCTACCATAAAAGTTCTATTGCCTTTCTTAGGTGAACCACAAGACAGCTTTTAAAAAACTTTGAGCTCAGGGGACCAGCAGTTAGCATAATGGCTATTTCACTAGACTCCCATGTAGTCGACCATAGTTCGAGTCCTGGACCCAGTGGCTTAAACTCACACTGGGCACCTGTGCATGCATGCCCAATATCTGAGAGGAGAATGGAGAGGGGATTGCCGCATGGCCATTCCCCCTGGGGGATGATTTCTCACTTTCTGTCTCTCTGTCTTTCTGGAGAGCACACGCACCCTATAGCAAAAACCTCTCTAAAAAAACAAAAAAACAAAAAAACAAAAAAAACCTTTGAGCTCAGTTCTGGTCTGTCTGCCTACCAATTCCATTGTTCATACAAATCTGTCTCTTTTTTTTTCTCTTTCTGTCTCCACAATATCAGGCAAACACTCATCTAGAAACCAAATAATGTTGCTAACACCAGGCACTAGGCTAAGAAGCATGCCTCTCCACAAATCTATGAGGTAAATATGAGGATTCCTCCACTGCTAGAGATGCATGGAGAGGTTAAGGAACCATCTGCCCTTGAGTGGGTCAGAGCCAGGATTCAAGGGCAGGTCATTTGACTGCTGAGCCAAACAGGGAATGAAGGACTATGAGATTCTCATGTTTGTAGACCCACTTTGACTTCAGTAAGGTTAGCTGTTTCTCCAATGTGTATTATTTTTTCCTGCCTGAAGAAACCAACAAGAGTCCCAAGAGTTAAGAGATGTGACATTTTTAGCTATTTACCCAAAATGCTATGATCAGAGATTCCTCCTTCCTCCACTCTCCACCCCCTGAGTTTTTAGTAAGAAAAGTACAAGGAGATCTGGTCACCCACTCTTAGCAAAACCCAGCTGTGAGTGTCACCCCACAGGAATCCAGCTTTGAAAGCAAAAAGGATCGGGGATTTTGACAACAAGTAATATTTGTGCCTTCTCCACACACAGGAGGGAAAGAATGTGGAACATGAAATATGTCAGGAAATGGGGTGAAGATTTTTTTCTGCATCACAGTCTTTCTCAGGACTCTGTGTACTTAATCTATGTAGAGTATATTTATAAATTACTCTTGCATTGCACAGGGACAACTCTGGTGCTCCCACTGCCCTGTTAACTTCTGAAATGCTGAGGTTAGGTTTGGAGGCTCTCTGAGAGAAGGTGCTATACCTTGCTGTTTTCTTTATCTTCCTCAGTGCCAGACATATCAAGTGCTCAGTTAAGATCTGTTGTGGGTAGGATGATTTTTTTTTCTCAAGAGCCAGAGACTCTTCATTGTCTCTTGCCTTGTTTTTGGTGACTGTATAGGCTGAACATCCCTAACTCAAAAATCCAAAATGTGAAATACTCTAAACCATACAAATATTCTGAGTTCATTTATTTCCTCTTTGGATGAAAAAGAGAGTGAGACAGAGCAGAGTCCAAACACTGCACTTCATCCCCAGCCTTCAGCCAGCTCCCAGTCATGGGTAAGCACACTCAGGAAGGTCCAGACTTGAACCAAGAACTTTCTTATGTGGATTGCCTTGCAGAATGCCACACTTCAACAACATGACACCATCTGTACTCCCCCAGCCCCAAATCCAAATCTATTGAATCCAGATATGGCTCAACAAGTGGAAAATTCCACACCTGACCTCATATGATAGGTTGCAGTGGAAACGCTACAATACATAAATATTGTATAAAATTACTTTCAGGCTATATACATAAGGTTTTTATGAAACATAAACAAACTTGTATATAGACTTGTATTCTATCCCCAAGCTGTCTCATTATGTATATGTAAATATTCCAAAATCTTAAGAAAATCTGAAACATTTCTAGTCCCAAGACATTTGAATAAGGGATACTCAACCAATAATATATGCCTAGAAAAAACTACATGCTTTGCTTTGTGGAGTCCCAAATCTACAACACCCAAGTCTCTCCTTTCCTGCTAGTTATTCTGTTCTTGGGCCGTGGCTACCATGGCATCTCAGTCTCCCAAAAGTCATTAAACTCTTCATGTGCTTTTAATGCCACATTTGATAACAATGGAATGGGAGTTCAAAAGGTCCAGGGGACTCTTCTGGCAAACTTTTTCAAACTATACATGTTTTCTGCCCCTATTATCTTCAATATGAGAATTGCCCAATTTGGGAACTCAACACAAAGATGTTCACAATTTGTAAAAGCTTCTAACTGATTCTGAGTCATTCCAAACAAGCTCTCCACTCCTTACCCCATGCATGCACATAAACATATACTTACCAGGTCAATTTATTCTACAATTATGCCAATGATTATTAACAAATAATGAGAGAGTTAACCCTTCATTCCTACTAAAGTCAAAGTGGATTAAATTTAGAGATCTGAATGGTACCCATCTGCATAAAATAGTTTGAAAGGAAACAGTTGGATTTGCACAGTATTAAATTACTTTGGGAAAGGAACCTAGATGGTAACCAGCATTCTGCATTCATTCCATTGTTGTTTTTCAATGTTACTTTAACTCAATTTAATTTTTTAAAAGAAAGCTTATTTTTAAGGCGCACTTAAGTTTCCAGCATTCAATTTATATATCATATACCTTTCTCATTCTCTCTCTGAATCCCAGATATTTAGCATGTTTAAGATTTCTCGGGTATAATTCACTGATCAAATTCAATATGTTTGACTCTCTGTACTTTCTGGTGGCAGAGGCTACTGGTGTCTTTCCAGTATTTTTCTTTCCTTCTTCCTTCCTAGGAACCTATGTGATACCATGGCTCATTGCATTATTTGAAATGTAGGTTGATATCTAGAGTTATAGCTACTGTATTGGAATATGAGAAAAAGGGTCACATACTAGAGATGGCAGAGATTTGAGCCAGGAGTCTGAATCTTGAAGAATTGGAGAAGCTGCTACACCAGCCTTAGACTCCTATGTTGAAATTGCCTTTACCTTAGAAAGAACGTTATAGGTGCTTAAGCCATGGTTATCTTCGGTTTTTCTGTTACATGCAGCCAACACTAATCATAATCAATACATATGATGATTTCAAATGCACCTTCTAGCTTGAAGATTCTAGAATTCCATTTTTTTTTTTTTTGGAGAGATTTTTTGCTATAGGGCGCATGCGCTCACCAGACAGACAGAGAGAGACAGAGATAGAAAGCAAGAAATCACCCCCCAGATGGGATGGCCATGCCAAAATCCCTTCTCCTCCATTCTCCTCTCGGGATCTTGGGCACACACGCACACGCACCCGGTGTGAGTTTTAAGCCACCGGGTCCGGGACTCGAACCGTGGTCGACTACATGGAAGTCCAGCGACATAGCCATTACACTAACTGCTGATCCCCCATTTTTTTATTATATTATCTTTGGCTTATTATTAACCATCAAGAAAAATTAAGCTCATAAAGTCTAAGATGGCACAATAACGGGACCTGTGTTTTCTCTGGCAAGTGGGTCTTACGTTATCAATAATTCTTGTAATAAGCTTCAGAAGTCATCCCACGAACACATTACCATTTATCTTGACATTAAAGTCCATAACGCTTTGTATTCAGTTTCTCAGAAAAGTATAGCTTTCTAAAAGCTGAATTATCACAGCATATCATCAAGTAGAATAGCGCTCAATGGTATTCCTCTCTATCATTATTTTTCCTTTATATTGGTGTGCATTGATTGCCCAGTCTAGGGAATTGTGACAATTGATAACTATTTGTTGTTGTTGTTGTTGTTGTTGTTTTTGGAGAAATAGTATTTGAGACTAAAGAAATTAGCTTATTTTGTAGTAGAAAGAAACAAGTTGTCAATCAAACCCCTAAACCTAACCCGAATCAAATGCAGATGGTAATACTGGACAACCTAAGTCGTAACTGCCAAAGTCACCCTAAAGGGAAAAGACAAGGGCTTGCATGTTGGCTAGGCATGACAGAGCACAAAACTCATAAGGCATAGGTTCCAAAATGCCCTGTAATGGTGAAATCTCCTGTTTTGTGGGATACCTTCATTTCACCTAAGGGCTCTACTCCACGATTGCAATATTTATATCATAATTGATGTTCTGATTACAATTGCTAAGTAACAAATTACTCACAAACTTAGCGGTTTATGCGGCCATTTTATTTTGCTCACAATTTTATGGATCAGGAATTTGAGAAAGGTACAATGGGGACTTTCTCTCTTGGAATCGCTGGAGTCAGCTGCTAGTGGGGGCTGCAGGCATATGAAAGCTCAATTGGGCTCCACATCCAAAATGGCTCACACTCATGGCTGAGAGATTATGCCACCTGGGAGCACAGCAACTGAAACACCTACTCATAACATCTCCAGCATAAGGGTATCAGAGCAGGCAGACTTCTTAGGTGACAGATGGCTTTTCCCAGAACAAGTATTCCAAGAAAACAAGACAGAAACTTCATGACCTTTTATAATCTAATCTTGAAAGTTGTATACTACCGCTTCCATTGCATTATCTTAATTGAAGCAGTCTAAGTTGAGTTGGGTTGCCCAGACTCAAGAGGAGAGAACTAAGACATCATTTCTCAATATGTATATCAGAAAATTATGATCATTTTGGACATAGATTTATAGACTATATTGGAGAGAGGATATAAATGAATCTACAAAGTAGAGAGATGAGGTAATGGGCTTTTAAAAAGTGTCAACTTCAGCTGAATGCTTTTGTCTCTCACTGTGTTCTCCGTTCTTTCTAGTTGTATTTCCTTCCCTTTTCTTTCTTTTTTTTAAAATAATTTTTTGCAAGAAGGCATGTGTGCTTTCCAGAGAGAGACAGAGAGAAAGGTAGAGATAGAAAGCATGTCCCCATGGGGAATGGCCACACCACAATCCCATCTCATTCATTTCTCCTTCCTTTTGGGATTTTGGGCACACATACACTCATATACCCAGCATGTTTTTCAAGCTCCCAGGTTTGGGATTTGAACTGCAAAGTTGGTCATGTTGGATCCAGTTCTCTTACAACCCCTTTCTAGCTCCTCCTCCTTTTCTCTTCAAACTCACTACATTCTGCTCTGTACACTCCCCAGTCCCTCCAGTATCCTCTTGATTGGACTTTTCTGCCCTACTGTGGTACTTCATGCCCCACTTCCCATATCACTCATCTTCTCTGTGAAGTATAGGCTCAGTCCTACAACTCATCTCCAGGCAGGCTAGCTTTCTCCTTTAGATGAATCTTGGTTTTAGTAAAACCTGTCTTTAAAGCATATTCAAAGGAGAAATCAAAGTATTTACAGAATGCAAAGACATAGTAGTAGAAAGTTTTTGTCAAGTTGTGAGAGTCAGTAGAAAGTTTTTGGTTTTTTTAAAGTTTATTTGTTTTAAGTATATTTGTTTATTTCCACTAAAAGAGAGAGAAAGAGAGAAAGAGAGAGAACCCCAGCAGGGTCCTCATACAGCAATTCACCTCCAACCTCAGCCAACCAGGATCATGGGCATGTACAACATGACTTTGGAATGCAAACTTGAGACCTTCTCATATAACTTCAACATAGTGAAGTGGTCTGTTACTGTTACACCACCATGGCTGCCAGAAATTTATTTTTTGATAGACGTTCATGGTTGGCTAGTGGTTTTCCTCCATATAGTAATTCAGAGATCCAAGTCTCTTTTAACTTATGACTCAGTCAATCCCAAGTTCTTAACATCATCCATATTCACTGCACAAAACAGAGAACACTGGAGAAGGCTTACCATTTATCTGTTCTTTTACAAGAATTTTTTTATGCTATAGGGTGCATGAGCTAGCAAGACAGATGGAGAGAGACAGAGAGACAGAAATTAAGAAATCACCCTCCTGAGGGGAAGAGGGCATGGGCATGCCACAGCCCTTTCTCCTCCATTCTCCTCTTGGGATTAGGAACACACACATGTGCCCAGCATGAGTTTTGAGCCACCTGGTCTGGGACTTGAACTGCTGTCAACCACATGGGAGTCCAGCAACGTAACTACTATGCCATCTGTTGGACCCGGATTATCTGCTTCTTACATGATATAAATCATCCATGCTCACATTCTACTGATGAGAACTCATCACATGCCCACACCCAGACACTTGGGCTTCATCCTATTATGCATGAGAAAACACAAATATTGGTGGAAATGCTAATCATCTCTGCCACACACACAGTCATGCCTCTACCATGCAAAACTGTGTTATAAGACCTAAATTTTGAAGTGTAGGGCAAACTCTCCATTTGACTACTTACAAATGCAATTGTCCAACCTACTTTGCTCCTAGGAAGGCAGACCCACCCCTGATAGAGAACATGAGTTCTAGCTGGAACTTGAAGAGCAAAGGTCTAGGAAATAAGATGGTGGACCATGAAGGAAATATGCAAAGAGGACTTAGTTTACTACAGCATTATCTTCACAAATTGACTGATGTCCTCCAGCATAGATTCTTTATAGAAAATTTAGCCTTCCTTCTTTAATACAGTGTTTGAAAACTACAATTGACAATTCCAGGACCATAGCAGCTCTTAGAGATCCAATGTTTTTCTCTGAAGAACTAAAAAACGAAGGCTCAGAGGGGTTAAATGCTTCTTTGAAATCACATAGCCTTTGAGCAGCAGAACCTAATGATGAGCCAATAGTCGAATGTCACTGGCACAGGGGAGTGTGTACTCAAGTAAATATTAGTTTCCATCTTCTCCAGATCTGCCCACTCTTCTCCTTGTCCTATATCACATTCCCACTTCTCACTGAGGCTGACAGATTATGACAAATTCTGCTACACCAAATTGTCACTCTGTTCCTTGTCACAGAATCTGTCAATAAAATTGCACAGGCTTAGCCCAGCTCACTCATCATCTTCCTGTTGATTTTCCTGACAAGGGGGCAAACAGTAGATCCAGGCCAGACTAGCTCCATCCCTTACTGAGGCTATTTGAAAAGGTTAGATTCAGCCAAATTACCAGCTAGATTGAGCTTCATTTTATTAAAGCTCCAAATCATTGGGTTTGTGCACACCCAGAACCTTTCAGCATTCGAGCTGGCATGGGTAGGCATGACCATGATGGCCGATGCCCAGAAAACATTCATGTGGCCTGACCATTTTCCAAGTAAACCAAAAACTGGAGAACCACTTAATGGGCCCCCATTGAATTAACAAGTCAAGATCCAGGCCGGACTAGCTCCATCCCTTACTTGCATTTGCAAAGCTTGGAGAGAGGCTGGTGGGGAGGAAAACCGGCAGCTGTTTTTCAAGAAATTAATTTCTATCCCTGCAGTGATCAGTCCTGGTTAAGTGAGAGAATCAAATTATCTAAGTTACTTCTGCTGGGAAGGTCGGCTGTTCTGAATCCTGATGAAAAATAACACAATGGTGCTATTTAATTTAAAACCTCCGTCTGCTTCACTTATAATTCATAATGATTATGCTCCACATTTATGTAGTTTTCAAGGATCTCAAAGAACTTTGAAAACATAAATGATTCCTCCTTCGGACCCTACAGAGAAATAATAAAGCCCCCCTCCCCACCCCTTTCTCCAAAGGGACAGAGAAAAGAGAAGATTGAGCCCAATAACCTGCATTCCCAACTGACTTTTTCAACACAAATCAACACTCCCTCTCTAGTTATTTAGGACTTGGCATCAATTCTGGCCAGACTAATATATTACACAAGCGGACATCATGATATCAAGAGCATAAAAGAGATAAGGAGTTATGGCTTGCAAATGTAAATCAATAAAGACCATGGGCTTTCAGCCATTTCTTTCTGAGAAAAATGCTTCCATTGCTTCCGGCAGCCTGGCCAGCATATGGTAGCCTTCTACAAGAAAATCTTAAATGTTGATCTAATAGGTTCGTGCATTAGAGAGACAGAATGAATCGTGTAAAAATAACAATAAGCATGTGCCCCACACTTTACAGTTTACAACACACTTTTGCTTCGATTTCCTCATTTGCATACTCATCTTTTACATTACCTTATGTGCTTTGCACTCCTGGTTAAAATTGAATGTACTATTCACACTCCTTCCAGGCAAAATGCATTGCCCAGCTGCCCCCACTACACCAAACTCACTGTCACACATGGCAGCATGGACCCTGAGAGAGGATTGGCTTCCCTCAACTCTATTACTAAGACATCCAGGGCCACACCATTAGCCATCTCAACCCTACAGTAAAAGGTCAGATATTTCTTCTTTATTCTGAACCAAGAAAAGAATTATAACAGTGTTCATGCATGCCCAACACCAACTATGCAGTAGGCAACTTGTCAGGACTTCCTACACACTAGCCATAATTTTTGCCCTGGACAGGTCAAACATAATACAAAGAAAGTAAGTGAGGTTTAAACTTTTCCAAGGTCAGAGATTAGTAAAGGATAGAGTCATTCAGACCTCCTATAATCTATAGTCCACATAATGCCCCCTAGGAAATGTAGGACATGATAAACCACATATTGGAGAAAACAATAGCTGACAGGTACAGGCAGGTATCAATACAGTCAGCTATACTCCTGCCTGCATGCTTCCTCATCGGTCATGGTGCTTCTTTTGAAGCCCTGTCCAGTTAGTGATAGACTTGATTGTATGACTGCATTAATAGAAGTATGATATCCAGAATAAGAGAGAAGCCTGTTACTCTGTAGCTTCTGCCTTCTTGAATATTATATCTCAGCAAGCATAGTGATCTTCTAGGACTCATGCAGGGAAAGGGACTTCCTTGCCAAATTGCTCCACTTGACCTGAAGGGGAAAGACCAAACCAAGTTGCAGGAGCAAATTAAATAGGCCTATAATATCTGTCTTCAAGGGAAAGCAGCCTAGTTCTGTATGTGCAATAGAATAGAGCTACGTTGGAAATAATAGGCAAGCTAGTTCAAATCCCTACAAGCAATATAGCCTCTTAGACCAACTATTATTAATTGGATTCTATTAACCTACCTCCTAGCATTGCTTGGAAGACTAAAAGAGCCATAGTATATAAATGCTTGGGGCCAGATGGTGATAAAACAATAAAATGTGATGCTCTGAGGCTGATCCACATGGGAAGGTTCGGGGTTCATACCTGGACACCTCTCTGAGTACACCAGGCATATACATACCTGAAGGGCACACTGACCAGAGTCCAATCAGTTTTCTTGATCCCATTTTCTGGGTCATGGGAATGTTTGTTTCTCCTTTCAAAAAAAAAAAGAGGGGAGGGCATGAAGAAAAGCAGCTGCTGATGGATGCTCTGTACCCATCAGAAACTGTTCCCACTACATATAAGCCTGTGTCTTAGGAAGGACATTGTGATGTTTGGGTAGGGTGACAGCTGTGAGCACCAGCACTTAGTGCCTCTTGTATATGGAAAAGACTCAGGCAGCTTCCTGAGTCACAACCCTCCTGCTCCCACTCCCCCACCCCCCATCCCCACAGTAAGTATACCAGCACTTAGTGCCTCTTGTATATGGAAAAGACTCAGGCAGCTTCCTGAGTCACAACCCTCCTGCTCCTGACTGAAGTAAGTATGCTCCTGACTGAAGGAGCCTTTAGCCAGAGGGCTTGCAGGGGTAGTCAGCTCCCAGCTGGGACAGAAGTGAAAGAGGAAGTGAAAGAGGAAACACCACTGATATACAGGACAATGGGCGAGGTGTCCAGAAGGTCTCATGGAGGAAGTGCTATCTGAAGTGAGATTTTAAGGAAACACAGAATTGCAACAGCTAGACAAGGAGACGATACAAGTGAGGAAGATGCAACAGGAGTGATGTACAGAGCAGCAAGAAGTCCTCAGTACATAGAGGAGATAAGCTGGGGAAAGTAAGTCCCAGGTGCTTGTACGTAGGGGCTTGGATATCCTAGTAAGGAAATTAAAACTTATCACACATAAACCAATAGGAGATACCTAAGGGATTCATCTCTTTGTTTTAGTAGAGTTGTATGTACAAGACATTGTGTTTTTCAAGTTAAGGCATGAAAGTCTTATCTTAAAACACACATTAGAAGCTCTAAAGCTATAGATAATCTATTATCCACTGTTGGCACCAGCTATTTACCAAAGCTGCTATGCCACCAGGTAGGAGGTGAAAACAAAACATGTAAGCTCCCAAGGCTGAAGTGAGAAAATGAGATCAGGATTATGGAGTGCAGCCAGCTGGTTAGAGGGAGTGCGCACGAGGACAAAGAAAGGACCATGACCACTCAGGACCCAAGCAGCAGCATGAGAGCCTCAGATAGTCATCAAGGTTCAGCCAAGAGAGTATTTGGAAGGCCAGTGATTAAGAGTGGCAAGAAGAAGATGAAAGAAGTGATGGTCAAGGTGTACTCACAAGAGCTCCACCTGAATGGTAGTTTGTCCAGCTTTGACCTACAAACTTTCCCAAACCATAACTACAACATAGAATCTGAGAATAGTCAAGGGAAGAACTTAATGTAGATCATACATTTGGATAACAAAATATTGGCATGACCAGTTGGAACCATCCCAGGCAATTCTGTCGGCTATCATATACCAATAATAAAGCTGACTTTCTGGAACATTCTCCTATTCCCTCTGGACTGTGCCAGCACCTAAAATCTTGCTCTTCATCATCCACTCCCCCCTATCTCCTCTTCCCAGCTGTTCATTCTCATTTCAAGGTCACTTAGATTTTTTGTCTACTTCAGAGGAAATTCTGCTCCCTTATTCCTGTCCTGGATCAGGAGTGACACCTAAAGCAAGATGATCTTCTCAAGCTGGAGATACTCAAGACCCCAACTACAGATCTCCTTCTGCCTGTAAGTCCCCTCTTGCCCACTGATTGATACTGTGTCCTCTTCCTTTTGAAGAGTATGATCCTTCACCAAGTGAAGAGATTCTGGGCTATTCATTGCTCTCTTTAGATGACAGACAAGGTAACAAAGTGAAGCTGCCAGAGAAGAGTGAGGCAGAGCCCCCAGAGTACTGGGTAACATCCTCTCCTGCCTGATTGGCTTCTTGCCTTTCCTCCAGTCCAGCCTCCATCCTTTCTCTCACTTTGTCCTTGCAAAAGCTGAGCCCTACCCCTCTACATGCATTAGCTGGATAAGAGGTGCAGACAGACAGCTTTATCTGCTGCTCTGACAGCTCCATTCTGCAACCCCATTACCTCCATGGTGCCCACAAAAGAAAATGAGGAGGCAGCGTTATTGCAGCAATTCTAATTACCGTATGCTAATTGGGCCACCTTCAGGCTTGCAGGATGGTGTTGTTTTCCTGAGATGAAATGACAGAAGCCCCTACACTTGCCTTGCTCTACTTATTCCTCCATTGCTTTCAGAAGATTCTGCACCAGGCAGCCCATACAGATATCCTCATCAGGGAGGAGCCACAAAGACTTCTGCCAGATGATGTATTCCACATTCCATGGGATCCAGGCAGAAGTTCTCAGCCTGAGTCTCTGGATCTTAAACTTTAAAAATCCGTAAGTATTCTTCAGGCCTCAGGGTATGCGAATTTCCTTATATGTGCATATATACATTTGTCTGGAGGGTTATTCACTTTCCTTGGTTTATCAAAGAAGTTCAACATATTTTTTAAAATGCTAAAACTACTGGCCTAAAGGGAAAAGTATCTAATTTATCAAGAGTTTCTTTTATCCCTTACACACCCTTGGGAAAGGCAACCTAATAGCCAAAAAAAAAAAAAAAGAAAGGTGTATGAGAGAAAAGAAAAAGAAAGAGAACATGTAGCTTGAGATCAAGATTAGCACAGAGTCACAGTCAACAGGTGGGGGCTATAAATGAGATGCCAGACTGTCTCTAACTGGCCAGAGCAGAAGTGACTTGCAGCTATGTTACGAGAGTTAATTTAGTTTGACTCACTTGTCTCTTAACAAGCTTGTTAAGCCTTGGTTCAAATTCTAACCTTTTGTGTTTTATGTCTTTTTTTAAAAAAAACTTTTTGTTTATTATATTCATTCACTGTATATCATGAGAGCATACAAAGTGAATTTTCCTATCCAGAATACACTGTTTTTTGAAAGAATGAACTAAACCTGTAAGTTCTTGTCTGTATTACTGTGATGCTTTCCTAATGTGTCTACCTTTATCCACCCTTTTTTAGAATTTTTTTTAATTTCTTTTTTTATACATTCAATTACCTTTTTTAGCTTACAAAGTGAATATTTCACTATGTGAACATTTTTCCCTAGTTCAGTTGTTTAAACTATAAAATATCTTCAACAGATAATACCACATTTCTTTGTCCCATTAATGCCTCCCTATTTTTCTTCTAAATGTCCTTCCTCAGGCCCTACTCTATGAACTACTACTCAGCAATAAAAGTCAACAAAACCCTGGTTTTTGACAGAAAGTGGAAGAATATGGAAGATTTACTGCTGAGTGAGGCAAGTCAGAATATGAAGGAGAGACATTGTATGTCCCCATTTAATATATACTGAGTGTCTACACTCTGTGACTAAAACTGATTGACTAAAGGATATACAAACATAATAAATGGCTATAAATACCAGATATCCACCCTTTTATTAAAATGAACTTAATTTTCAAACATACTGAAAAGTTGGAAGAACTATTCAGTGATCAGCCAAGTAGTCACAAGCTAGGTTTCCAAATGAACCCTTTACTGTCTTTTCTCCAATATCTTTATCCACCACACCTACTTTGTCTTCGCTGTTGCTTTTGGTGTGGTTTCTCTCTTGCCTCCTGGTTTATTCCCTATGCAAAAGTCAATGATCTTTTGGAAAAATAACTCTGACCATGGTCCCCAACCTATACCTCTCATTTGTCCCAAGGAATAGCCAGAAAAGTCCTCAATGTGTTCAAACTGGTTGATACAATAGTTTAGTGATCAAATTAAATTGTATAAGTTACAGAGAAAAGTATCTGTGAAGTGTATTGGCGATGCTACATAAAATGGAAATGCGTAAAGTTGGTTGAAAAAGTTAAATGCCCAGTGCACACTAATAATATATAAGCCACAGATAAAGACTCTTTTTAATTAAAATTTACACTGATTACAAGTGAATATTTTGGCTTTCATCAGAGTTCCCATGGTGCATTACAGACTAAATATGAAAATCCTTGCATGGCAGCTAGAATTCCAGATGTTTCAGATTTGACAAGAAAAATAAATAATAATAAAAACAACTACCTCTCCCTTGCTATTACTTTTAATAAAAATTGAGTTCTGCTTATCATTCTGCCAAAGCAGCTCTGCATTAAGGCAACACAAAATGTTTGACTTCAAATTCATTATCAAATTTAGGCCAGAATAGTCATCATCCCCAAGGTTTCAATAAAAGGGTAAGAGATTCACATTGTACAAAGAGTGCTTTGTCAGTTTTATGCAGACATTGGGAATGTGGTGTGATACAAGTTTCAACTGGAGATATATTACTAGATAATGAGTATCTTGCAGGACTTTTGGCATGTCTTTTTTTTTTCTTTTTTCTTTCTTTTCTTTTTTTTTAATTTCCAGAGTGTGCGTGCACTTGCCAGATAGAAGAAGGAGAGAGAGAAAACACCTCCTAAAGAAGTGTTGTTATGCTCCAGTTTCTTCTCCATTTCTCCACCCTGTTGGATACAGGGAACACACACACACATACCCATATGTTTTTTCAAGTCACTATGACTAGAATTTAAACCACAATTAGCTGTGTAATCCAGATGCCTTAACCACCAGGCTATAAGGTCAGCCTTCATTTTATTATTATTGTAATTATTGAGAGAGCATGGGGAGAAAGTTCCTCTTGCAGAGGCATGCTATAAGCTAAGCCCTGTTTCTGTTCCCTAACTTCTCTGGAGATTGCACGTCTGGCCAATTTAATGTGGCTCCCACCCCAACCATGGATGTACACAGACAGAGGAGAGGGAGATTTTGCCCAGTAGCTCTGGAGAAAGCACATGGAAAGTTAATTTGACTGGAATGACCAGGAAATTCTATCAGTGGCTCTGGGTAATCACTCATGGCCTTGACTCACCATAGGACCATCAGCAGTCCATCATCCACTGAGCTATAGTCACACAATCACACAGGTAACAAATATATGCTTGTTTCCAGGTGAGCTAGACAACATGAAGCATTGAGATGCTTTGTAAAACAGTTGCCCCCCTACAGGCATCCATCTTTTCTTTCTTATTGATAGAACTCTAACTTTAAAAGGGGTGCCATGTATATACCTCTAAATACTATGACTCATTTAGGCTATTTTTTTCACCACTTATTTGATTTCCAAAGGTCTGTTATCCGAGAGTGGCCCTGAGACCCTGTTCTGGCCAATGAAATGTAAGAGAAGTGTGGTAGTGGAGGCTCCCAGGAAAGATTATCCTCCATGAAAAAAAGGAAACCCTTTGCCTTTCCACCTGTTTCTTCCTTCCTTGGAGCAGCAGCAGCCATCCAAAGATCATAAAGAGAGTAGGCTAAGAATGAAAAGCAATCATCCTGAGAGTAGTGAGACAAAAAGATACAGCGGGTCAGAGTCTTTAATGGCACTGTTCAGCAGCTGCTTCAATCCTAGAACCCTGCCCCATTTTGTCCTTAAGAAAATTAAATCTCTTTACAGCTAAATCCAATGCTAGTCAGGTTTTGAGTTTCTTGCACCTCACAACATATCTAACTAGTGAAAATAATGGAACTTAAGCACATGGCAGTACAAGCATTATGCTAGCATTTTTGCAATAGAATACTCTAATGCTCATCTATATCCTGTTCTCTTCTCCTCTGGGCACCTGGGAGAATTACTCTTCTTGTTCCCTTGCTGTTAGGTGGCATCATACAACTATTCCACCCAATCAATGTGTGTGAAAAGTATACCACTTCTGAGCCTGAGCATTTACTTGCAGGCATGAGATTCTCCAGGGTTCTTTTTCTCTGCAATGGCAACTGAGGGAGTCCTGTATTCCAGCATCAGTCTATATCCCTTAATAACTGTGGCATGAAACTCTTTGTCAATTGATTTGGGACATGTACAAGTCAGATCAGCTTCACTCACCCAACCAAACTGTAGGCACAGTGACCAGGGAAAGTGCAGCCTTATTGCCAGAGACAAAGCAAGGAGAGCAGGCAGCTCTTGATGTAGAGCCCTGGTCTCCCTGAGGTGTTGCCCACACACAAACGCTTTGTAAGGACCAAGTTAGGGGCGGGGTTCTCAGGTAGATGATCAGTTCATCTGGTTCAAGAGGCTATGAGCATTTCCTGGGCCTTCTTGATCGTTGGGGTCTTAGAGATCAAATTTCTGTTCAGTTTTCTGGAGCCATTAAGTCTGAGGTTTTCAGGGTCTTTGTGCTCAGCTTGCAGTTTACATCCTACAAAACATCTTTTTAAGTATTGAAATTAAAACCGTATTGTCCTTTGAAGTGGGGGTTTTAGAAGTATTATGCCAATGTTGCTTGATTACCATAACCAAAGCCAGAAGTCTTACCCCTGACTTTGGGCCATTCTAGTGTAAATGGACCTTGTATTCCACTCCCTTAGAAAAAGACATTTTACTTTTAATTCAGTCCTTATCAATTTTTAATTTTGGAAATTCATATGTTTCCTTGAGCAGAAGGGGAAACTGAGGGTCTATCCATTTTTAGGGATCCTTGCTCAGCACGTACACATTTGTACCTGGCGCGATTTTCAAACTGCTGGGTCCAGAACGCAATCTTGGTCTCCCATGTGGGGATCCAGTATTTGAACCACACAGTTGATCTTGTGGGATCTTGTTCCTTTAACTACTAGGCCAGGGGGCCACATCCTGAATTGTATAGTTTAAAAGGATTAATTTTATGCTTCCGAAATTTTGTCAAGGTAAAAATACGTAAGAAAAAAAGATTTAGCCCAAATACTGTGCATTTGGATTTAAACATAAAGTTATAAATTAGCAAATTAGCAAAAAATCCCACCCTGCTTATGTATGAATACCATGCTTCAACATAAAGTTAAAAACAACTGTCAGATGCATAACAAGTACATTAATCTCTCTCTTCCTTTTATTTTAATGGAATAAATAGTGTCTTACAGTTGATTCTCTTAAGTTTCTAGTCTTGTTACTGAACCCAAATTAGATTCGCTTGCCCAAGAACTATAAAACCAAACCATAGGAACATGGTGAGATGAAGGAAAGTACAGCTTTATTGCAAAGCTTAAAGCAAGGAGAGCGGGCAGCTCATGCTGAAGAGACCTGGTCTTCCCAGATGGTCCCCACGTGTGTTTTTAAGGGCAAGATTAGGGGCAGACGTCCCAGGCACATGATCAGTGATTGGTTCAAGAGGACACGATCACTTCGGGGGCATTCTTGGGCATTCTTGATTGGTGAGGCCCTAGATAAACAAGTTTCTGGTGCCATTTAGCCTGGAATCTTTGAGCTCTCACAGCGAGCAGTTTGCATCCTACAAAACATCTTACATATTGAAATAAAGACATCATATGGCCCTTATGGTCAATGTTGGTCATTATCATAACCAGCCTGAAGATTTACACCTTACTCTGGGGCATGACAATGTAAGTGCACCTTATATTTCAAGAATCTTAGAAAATACATTAAAGGGGGTCCTTAGTCTCAGCATGTGGGACCCACTTGGCATCAATTCTGGCCAGACTAATATATTACACAAGCGGACATCATGATATCAAGAGCATAAAAGAGATAAGGAGTTATGGCTTGCAAATGTAAATCAATAAAGACCATGGGCTTTCAGCCATTTCTTTCTGAGAAAAATGCTTCCATTGCTTCCGGCAGCCTGGCCAGCATATGGTAGCCTTCTACAAGAAAATCTTAAATGTTGATCTAATAGGTTCGTGCATTAGAGAGACAGAATGAATCGTGTAAAAATAACAATAAGCATGTGCCCCACACTTTACAGTTTACAACACACTTTTGCTTCGATTTCCTCATTTGCATACTCATCTTTTACATTACCTTATGTGCTTTGTACTCCTGGTTAAAATTGAATGTACTATTCACACTCCTTCCAGGCAAAATGCATTGCCCAGCTGCCCCCACTACACCAAACTCACTGTCACACATGGCAGCATGGACCCTGAGAGAGGATTGGCTTCCCTCAACTCTATTACTAAGACATCCAGGGCCACACCATTAGCCATCTCAACCCTACAGTAAAAGGTCAGATATTTCTTCTTTATTCTGAACCAAGAAAAGAATTATAACAGTGTTCATGCATGCCCAACACCAACTATGCAGTAGGCAACTTGTCAGGACTTCCTACACACTAGCCATAATTTTTGCCCTGGACAGGTCAAACATAATACAAAGAAAGTAAGTGAGGTTTAAACTTTTCCAAGGTCAGAGATTAGTAAAGGATAGAGTCATTCAGACCTCCTATAATCTATAGTCCACATAATGCCCCCTAGGAAATGTAGGACATGATAAACCACATATTGGAGAAAACAATAGCTGACAGGTACAGGCAGGTATCAATACAGTCAGCTATACTCCTGCCTGCATGCTTCCTCATCGGTCATGGTGCTTCTTTTGAAGCCCTGTCCAGTTAGTGATAGACTTGATTGTATGACTGCATTAATAGAAGTATGATATCCAGAATAAGAGAGAAGCCTGTTACTCTGTAGCTTCTGCCTTCTTGAATATTATATCTCAGCAAGCATAGTGATCTTCTAGGACTCATGCAGGGAAAGGGACTTCCTTGCCAAATTGCTCCACTTGACCTGAAGGGGAAAGACCAAACCAAGTTGCAGGAGCAAATTAAATAGGCCTATAATATCTGTCTTCAAGGGAAAGCAGCCTAGTTCTGTATGTGCAATAGAATAGAGCTACGTTGGAAATAATAGGCAAGCTAGTTCAAATCCCTACAAGCAATATAGCCTCTTAGACCAACTATTATTAATTGGATTCTATTAACCTACCTCCTAGCATTGCTTGGAAGACTAAAAGAGCCATAGTATATAAATGCTTGGGGCCAGATGGTGATAAAACAATAAAATGTGATGCTCTGAGGCTGATCCACATGGGAAGGTTCGGGGTTCATACCTGGACACCTCTCTGAGTACACCAGGCATATACATACCTGAAGGGCACACTGACCAGAGTCCAATCAGTTTTCTTGATCCCATTTTCTGGGTCATGGGAATGTTTGTTTCTCCTTTCAAAAAAAAAAAGAGGGGAGGGCATGAAGAAAAGCAGCTGCTGATGGATGCTCTGTACCCATCAGAAACTGTTCCCACTACATATAAGCCTGTGTCTTAGGAAGGACATTGTGATGTTTGGGTAGGGTGACAGCTGTGAGCACCAGCACTTAGTGCCTCTTGTATATGGAAAAGACTCAGGCAGCTTCCTGAGTCACAACCCTCCTGCTCCTGACTGAAGTAAGTATGCTCCTGACTGAAGGAGCCTTTAGCCAGAGGGCTTGCAGGGGTAGTCAGCTCCCAGCTGGGACAGAAGTGAAAGAGGAAGTGAAAGAGGAAACACCACTGATATACAGGACAATGGGCGAGGTGTCCAGAAGGTCTCATGGAGGAAGTGCTATCTGAAGTGAGATTTTAAGGAAACACAGAATTGCAACAGCTAGACAAGGAGACGATACAAGTGAGGAAGATGCAACAGGAGTGATGTACAGAGCAGCAAGAAGTCCTCAGTACATAGAGGAGATAAGCTGGGGAAAGTAAGTCCCAGGTGCTTGTACGTAGGGGCTTGGATATCCTAGTAAGGAAATTAAAACTTATCACACATAAACCAATAGGAGATACCTAAGGGATTCATCTCTTTGTTTTAGTAGAGTTGTATGTACAAGACATTGTGTTTTTCAAGTTAAGGCATGAAAGTCTTATCTTAAAACACACATTAGAAGCTCTAAAGCTATAGATAATCTATTATCCACTGTTGGCACCAGCTATTTACCAAAGCTGCTATGCCACCAGGTAGGAGGTGAAAACAAAACATGTAAGCTCCCAAGGCTGAAGTGAGAAAATGAGATCAGGATTATGGAGTGCAGCCAGCTGGTTAGAGGGAGTGCGCACGAGGACAAAGAAAGGACCATGACCACTCAGGACCCAAGCAGCAGCATGAGAGCCTCAGATAGTCATCAAGGTTCAGCCAAGAGAGTATTTGGAAGGCCAGTGATTAAGAGTGGCAAGAAGAAGATGAAAGAAGTGATGGTCAAGGTGTACTCACAAGAGCTCCACCTGAATGGTAGTTTGTCCAGCTTTGACCTACAAACTTTCCCAAACCATAACTACAACATAGAATCTGAGAATAGTCAAGGGAAGAACTTAATGTAGATCATACATTTGGATAACAAAATATTGGCATGACCAGTTGGAACCATCCCAGGCAATTCTGTCGGCTATCATATACCAATAATAAAGCTGACTTTCTGGAACATTCTCCTATTCCCTCTGGACTGTGCCAGCACCTAAAATCTTGCTCTTCATCATCCACTCCCCCCTATCTCCTCTTCCCAGCTGTTCATTCTCATTTCAAGGTCACTTAGATTTTTTGTCTACTTCAGAGGAAATTCTGCTCCCTTATTCCTGTCCTGGATCAGGAGTGACACCTAAAGCAAGATGATCTTCTCAAGCTGGAGATACTCAAGACCCCAACTACAGATCTCCTTCTGCCTGTAAGTCCCCTCTTGCCCACTGATTGATACTGTGTCCTCTTCCTTTTGAAGAGTATGATCCTTCACCAAGTGAAGAGATTCTGGGCTATTCATTGCTCTCTTTAGATGACAGACAAGGTAACAAAGTGAAGCTGCCAGAGAAGAGTGAGGCAGAGCCCCCAGAGTACTGGGTAACATCCTCTCCTGCCTGATTGGCTTCTTGCCTTTCCTCCAGTCCAGCCTCCATCCTTTCTCTCACTTTGTCCTTGCAAAAGCTGAGCCCTACCCCTCTACATGCATTAGCTGGATAAGAGGTGCAGACAGACAGCTTTATCTGCTGCTCTGACAGCTCCATTCTGCAACCCCATTACCTCCATGGTGCCCACAAAAGAAAATGAGGAGGCAGCGTTATTGCAGCAATTCTAATTACCGTATGCTAATTGGGCCACCTTCAGGCTTGCAGGATGGTGTTGTTTTCCTGAGATGAAATGACAGAAGCCCCTACACTTGCCTTGCTCTACTTATTCCTCCATTGCTTTCAGAAGATTCTGCACCAGGCAGCCCATACAGATATCCTCATCAGGGAGGAGCCACAAAGACTTCTGCCAGATGATGTATTCCACATTCCATGGGATCCAGGCAGAAGTTCTCAGCCTGAGTCTCTGGATCTTAAACTTTAAAAATCCGTAAGTATTCTTCAGGCCTCAGGGTATGCGAATTTCCTTATATGTGCATATATACATTTGTCTGGAGGGTTATTCACTTTCCTTGGTTTATCAAAGAAGTTCAACATATTTTTTAAAATGCTAAAACTACTGGCCTAAAGGGAAAAGTATCTAATTTATCAAGAGTTTCTTTTATCCCTTACACACCCTTGGGAAAGGCAACCTAATAGCCAAAAAAAAAAAAAAAGAAAGGTGTATGAGAGAAAAGAAAAAGAAAGAGAACATGTAGCTTGAGATCAAGATTAGCACAGAGTCACAGTCAACAGGTGGGGGCTATAAATGAGATGCCAGACTGTCTCTAACTGGCCAGAGCAGAAGTGACTTGCAGCTATGTTACGAGAGTTAATTTAGTTTGACTCACTTGTCTCTTAACAAGCTTGTTAAGCCTTGGTTCAAATTCTAACCTTCTGTGTTTTATGTCTTTTTTTTTTTTTAAACTTTTTGTTTATTATATTCATTCACTGTATATCATGAGAGCATACAAAGTGAATTTTCCTATCCAGAATACACTGTTTTTTGAAAGAATGAACTAAACCTGTAAGTTCTTGTCTGTATTACTGTGATGCTTTCCTAATGTGTCTACCTTTATCCACCCTTTTTTAGAATTTTTTTTAATTTCTTTTTTTTACCCTTTTTAGCTTACAAAGTGAATATTTCACTATGTGAACATTTTTCCCTAGTTCAGTTGTTTAAACTATAAAATATCTTCAACAGATAATACCACATTTCTTTGTCCCATTAATGCCTCCCTATTTTTCTTCTAAATGTCCTTCCTCAGGCCCTACTCTATGAACTACTACTCAGCAATAAAAGTCAACAAAACCCTGGTTTTTGACAGAAAGTGGAAGAATATGGAAGATTTACTGCTGAGTGAGGCAAGTCAGAATATGAAGGAGAGACATTGTATGTCCCCATTTAATATATACTGAGTGTCTACACTCTGTGACTAAAACTGATTGACTAAAGGATATACAAACATAATAAATGGCTGTAAATACCAGATACCCACCCTTTTATTAAAATGAACTTAATTTTCAAACATACTGAAAAGTTGGAAGAACTATTCAGTGATCAGCCAAGGAGTCACAAGCTAGGTTCCCAAATGAACCCTTTATTGTCTTTTCTCGAATATCTTTATCCACCACACCTACTTTGTCTTTGCTGTTGCTTTTGGTGTGGTTTCTCTCTTGCCTCCTGGTTTATTCCCTATGCAAAAGTCAATGATCTTTTGGAAAAATAACTCTGACCATGGTCCCCAACCTATACCTCTCATTTGTCCCAAGGAATAGCCAGAAAAGTCCTCAATGTGTTCAAACTGGTTGATACAATAGTTTAGTGATCAAATTAAATTGTATAAGTTACAGAGAAAAGTATCTGTGAAGTGTATTGGCGATGCTACATAAAATGGAAATGCGTAAAGTTGGTTGAAAAAGTTAAATGCCCAGTGCACACTAATAATATATAAGCCACAGATAAAGACTCTTTTTAATTAAAATTTACACTGATTACAAGTGAATATTTTGGCTTTCATCAGAGTTCCCATGGTGCATTACAGACTAAATATGAAAATCCTTGCATGGCAGCTAGAATTCCAGATGTTTCAGATTTGACAAGAAAAATAAATAATAATAAAAACAACTACCTCTCCCTTGCTATTACTTTTAATAAAAATTGAGTTCTGCTTATCATTCTGCCAAAGCAGCTCTGCATTAAGGCAACACAAAATGTTTGACTTCAAATTCATTATCAAATTTAGGCCAGAATAGTCATCATCCCCAAGGTTTCAATAAAAGGGTAAGAGATTCACATTGTACAAAGAGTGCTTTGTCAGTTTTATGCAGACATTGGGAATGTGGTGTGATACAAGTTTCAACTGGAGATATATTACTAGATAATGAGTATCTTGCAGGACTTTTGGCATGTCTTTTTTTTTTCTTTTTTCTTTCTTTTCTTTTTTTTTAATTTCCAGAGTGTGCGTGCACTTGCCAGATAGAAGAAGGAGAGAGAGAAAACACCTCCTAAAGAAGTGTTGTTATGCTCCAGTTTCTTCTCCATTTCTCCACCCTGTTGGATACAGGGAACACACACACACATACCCATATGTTTTTTCAAGTCACTATGACTAGAATTTAAACCACAATTAGCTGTGTAATCCAGATGCCTTAACCACCAGGCTATAAGGTCAGCCTTCATTTTATTATTATTGTAATTATTGAGAGAGCATGGGGAGAAAGTTCCTCTTGCAGAGGCATGCTATAAGCTAAGCCCTGTTTCTGTTCCCTAACTTCTCTGGAGATTGCACGTCTGGCCAATTTAATGTGGCTCCCACCCCAACCATGGATGTACACAGACAGAGGAGAGGGAGATTTTGCCCAGTAGCTCTGGAGAAAGCACATGGAAAGTTAATTTGACTGGAATGACCAGGAAATTCTATCAGTGGCTCTGGGTAATCACTCATGGCCTTGACTCACCATAGGACCATCAGCAGTCCATCATCCACTGAGCTATAGTCACACAATCACACAGGTAACAAATATATGCTTGTTTCCAGGTGAGCTAGACAACATGAAGCATTGAGATGCTTTGTAAAACAGTTGCCCCCCTACAGGCATCCATCTTTTCTTTCTTATTGATAGAACTCTAACTTTAAAAGGGGTGCCATGTATATACCTCTAAATACTATGACTCATTTAGGCTATTTTTTTCACCACTTATTTGATTTCCAAAGGTCTGTTATCCGAGAGTGGCCCTGAGACCCTGTTCTGGCCAATGAAATGTAAGAGAAGTGTGGTAGTGGAGGCTCCCAGGAAAGATTATCCTCCATGAAAAAAAGGAAACCCTTTGCCTTTCCACCTGTTTCTTCCTTCCTTGGAGCAGCAGCAGCCATCCAAAGATCATAAAGAGAGTAGGCTAAGAATGAAAAGCAATCATCCTGAGAGTAGTGAGACAAAAAGATACAGCGGGTCAGAGTCTTTAATGGCACTGTTCAGCAGCTGCTTCAATCCTAGAACCCTGCCCCATTTTGTCCTTAAGAAAATTAAATCTCTTTACAGCTAAATCCAATGCTAGTCAGGTTTTGAGTTTCTTGCACCTCACAACATATCTAACTAGTGAAAATAATGGAACTTAAGCACATGGCAGTACAAGCATTATGCTAGCATTTTTGCAATAGAATACTCTAATGCTCATCTATATCCTGTTCTCTTCTCCTCTGGGCACCTGGGAGAATTACTCTTCTTGTTCCCTTGCTGTTAGGTGGCATCATACAACTATTCCACCCAATCAATGTGTGTGAAAAGTATACCACTTCTGAGCCTGAGCATTTACTTGCAGGCATGAGATTCTCCAGGGTTCTTTTTCTCTGCAATGGCAACTGAGGGAGTCCTGTATTCCAGCATCAGTCTATATCCCTTAATAACTGTGGCATGAAACTCTTTGTCAATTGATTTGGGACATGTACCATAAATTAGAAACCAAACTTTCCTTATATGAAGCCACTAAGGTTTGGAGGTTGTTTTTCACTCTGGTGTAATCTAAATACACTGAAAAATGTAACACAGAGTTGTCAATGTACTTCTAAAGAGTCTATCTAATGTGATTTTCATTACATTAATGAAATTAATGTGATTTAACTATAAAACAAGTGGATCCCACTGAGACAGCTACAATGGTTAGGTGACAAAACATCCCTTTTCTCACTGTTAACAGAACTGAACTTTTCTTCAGGGTGGCAATCTTCCCAGTCCCAAGGGATATCCAATCCTATAGGTATCTGATGCCACAGGACAGCTATCTCTTTTCCTTTTGACAGACACTCACTTTTCCAGACTCCCTTGTAGGTTTTTAGCTAATACAACATATGACAAATCTACACATGAAGGAGGTATATTAGTTTGCTAGAACTGTCATAACGAAGTACAAAAAACTGGATGGCTTGAACAACAGAAATGTATTATCTCACAGTTCTAGAGGCAGGAAGTCCCAAATCAAGGTATTGGCAGGATTGGTAACTTCTGAAGTCTGAGAAGAAAGGATGTATTCTAGAGCTTTTTCCTTAGTAACAGATTGCTGTCCTCTCCCTGTGCATCTTTTTTTTTTCTTTTTGGAGAGGTTTTTGCTATGGGCGCGTGCGCTCGCCAGGCAGAGAGAGACAGAGAGACAGAAAGCGAGAAATCACCCCCCAGGGGGGGATGACCATGCCACAATCCCTTCTCCATTCTCTTCTCGGGATCTTGGGCACGCACGCACACGTGCCCGGCGTGAGTTTTAAGCCACTGGGACCAGGACGCGAACCGCAGTCGACTACATGGAAGTCCAGCGACATAGCCATTACACTAACTGCTGGTCCCTCCCTGTGCATCTTCAAATCATCTCTTCACATGTGTCCACTTCTGTGTTTAAATTTTCCTGTTTTATAACTGCACTGGTCAAATTGGGTTAGGACCAATCCTAATGATCTCAATTTACCTTGATCTCTAGGAAAACTTTGTTTACAAGTTCAGTCACATTCTGAATATCAGGGGTTAGGATATTTTCTTTTTTCTTTTTTGGCAAGAACACAATTCAAACACTGCTTGTTCTGTATCAATCATTCTCTTCCTTTAGGAATTCTAGTGTGAGGCCATACCATCTTACAATCATGAAAGGGGAGACCCCAGAAACCATAGAGAACCTAGGAGAGCAACTTAGAACACTTTGGAACTCCCCAGCTGCAAACTTCTTATTAAGTAAATAATCGTTCTTACAGTTTAAGCCACAATTAGATAATAGTTTTGTTACTTGTGGCCAAGTTCTAATGAGTTCAGCATATAAATCCATGTGGAAATAAGATCAGAAGCCCTAAATTGAGCACCAGATCTGCCTCCAGCTTTGCAGATAATAATACTTAACTCTCTACTATAAAACAATTTGACCAGTTGGTAAACAACTAATACTACTAGCCATTTGAGGGACTAATAGAGAGATAATCAAATGAAATAGTGTTCAGACTTTATGAAAAATTGAAAATGGAGTAAAATGTGTTCATTTATTGGTTTATTAAATGATTAAATATTAAGCACCTCCTATTTGTCAGCACTGTGTGAGGTCTAGAAATGATGTTCAAAAATAAATGAGGTCTCTACCCTCTTAGAGCTTCTGGTCCAATAAAAGAGACCAACGTTAATCAGATGATAACATAAATAATTCCCAAACTTGAAGCCGAAAAATTAAATTTGGTTCAGTTATTTAAACATAAGAAACTGATGAGGCACACTGAATATTGTCTGTGGCTCTTTTTGCTAAATTCCATCAATATGGATGTGAAACTATAGTTTCAGGTTTCTTTTAAAGATAAAAACACACTCTCATTATTACTATAATTTCTCAGCACAATAAGACATATAATTTCTCAGCACAATAAGACATTTTCGAAAGTTGAAGGGGGCACTATTGACAAATGATTCCAAGATAAAGTTCACAGAGCAAAGACACTACAAGAATCCAGGACATTAGTACATCTTAGTTACAATAGTCATCTGCACAAATATAGAAATTAGGACATTAGGAATATGAAGATAATGAATCATTGGTCAAAATTTTAACTCAAAAGAATATCTCATTTTGGAGCACTAAGATAAACTAGAAAGTGATTTATTTTGATGTGGTTGAGATTTAGAATTACACACTGAAAAAGAACTTATTTTTAATTTTCCCACAACCAAAATACCAGTCTAAAACCTACATTTCTGGCATGCTAAAAAGTTCGCTGCAAGAAAAAATGACTGACATGGCCATAGTTTGATGTGCGATAATGGAGTACCATGAGACAGATTGATTTGTGTTGTGTTGAGTGGGAGGGAAGGTCCATCCCTGCTGTGGCTCATAGAGGAAACTGAAAGGCTGCTCTAGTGTATTAAAAAGATAAAAACTTCAATCAATAATTTCTCTTCACACAAAACAAAAAGGATAAAATGATCAGGGATTGATTTTAAGTACTTATTACTCACTACACCTAACAGAAATACTTTGCAAGTTATACTTAGAAAGTTGCCAGTGAATTGGTCCAAATTTGTAAGCGGAATTTACAAATGGATTCCATATTCTCTATATTTTCCAAAACTAAGACCAGTCAGGGATGTCTGTGAAAACAAGTACAAAGAAACATGGCTTAACAGCTCTTTTTTTTTTTCTCTCTCTTTGGTTTTGGTTTTTTTGCACAAATAAGTTTGGAAAATTTTTACAAAATAGCACAATTTTTTAAAAAGAATCTTTGAAATATAGACAATGTCAAATTTGCATTCCCTTTATTTACCTAAATGTTCAATTAAATTTAATATATAAGTATTCATATTTCTTATTTAGAGTTCACAGAAGCTGCTCCCTGCCTCATTCCTAAAAATCCTTCTTTTTCCTTCTTTCCCATGAAACAGCTACAGATCCTGATAATCCCACAATATTCTCAAATTTGGGATAAGATAAAACAGATGCTAGGTCTGTTTCTTACTATGTAATCTAGGCGAGTTATTTAATTTCTCTAGATGCAAATTTCTACTTTTAAATTAGAGTAATAACAGCTATCTTCATAAAATGTTGAAATGGCATAGAATAGAGTAAATCCAGGCCAGCCTGTACGATGCTGGATAGGACAGCTGGATCCCACATGACCAATCATATGGTACCAGTCCTGGACCTGGCAGCTTGAAAAGTACACAGGGTACATATATATCTATGCCCCAAATCCTGAGAGGTGAAATGGAGGAGAAAGGATTGTGGTATGACCATCACTCGTGAGGGTTGCTTTCTCACTTTCTTTCTCTCTCTCTCTCTTACCCCCTCTCTGGGTCTCTCTCCACCCTCTAACAAATTAAAAAAGAAAAAGACTAAATCCAGTTTGTGTACTCAATTATCCTCAATAAATACACAACTTTATCCTTAGCTTCATGGCTGTCACTCTGCACTCAAAAATTCAATTGCCATCTGGAAGAATTAAAACCAGAATTCACTTTTCCTTTAATAAATGTTTTGTTGACCTAGGAGAGCATACCTGCCTCGTTTCCTCACCTAACAAACCCACCAGGACTTAGTCGTGAGGAACCCATCCTGACATCTAATCAATTCCCAAAGACACCATCTTTTAATACCATGATCGGATTATCTCTACCCTCTTCACACTTAACAATGGCTCATGAAATTTTAACACATGAGCTTTGGGGCAGGGGGGAGACACATTCAAATAATTCCATTTTTCCTATCATTGTAGATTCAACTTTTTTGTGTATCAGAAGACAACTTATGTATAGGTGCTTTTTCTATTCTCCTTATCCTTTCTTTATTTGATTTATTTTGCCTTGAACCCAAACTACATGTTTTTAATGACAGAAGCTTTATAATAGGGCCTTAGTGCCTACAAGTCTAAGTCTTTTTGTACTTCTTCAAGATCAGCTTGACTATTCATGACACTTTACATTTTTATGACGTATATAAAAAATTTTTTCAAATTCTAAATAAGACTTTCATTAGGAATAAAATTTAGATAAATTTTAGAAGAATTTACGCTTTTCCTGTTCCAATAAACATGGTATTTTCTAAATTTATTTAAGTCTTACAGTTCCTTCACTCACTAAGATTTAGGTTTGTTTGTTTTAATTTTTTTTTTTTGCCAAAGAATATGTGCTTTTCAAAATTCCTCTCATAGATTCTAACACAACAAATAAAAAGGAATCACGAATTTATTTGGAAACTAAAAGTACGAACAAATAGGTACGTTAATGAATAATTAGATGAATAAACTGGCTGAATGAAAGGAAGGAAATAAAATAGGTTTTCTTAACAATAGAATGTTAAGAAATAAATGCATAAAGGATAGTAGATTAAAAAATTACCTTACTGTAACACTCTGGGTAAAAGTGTATTAAGAAACAAGGTACTCACATTATCTCAAATTATAACCCAGTAGATTACTTATCAATTACAAAAGGAAAAGGGGTACTTTTACAATAGAGAAATCGGGTGACTACCACCTTAACTAAGTGATAAAAGTTAAATCACTAATAATGGGGAAAACTGACATTATATGCCTCCTGATGCAATACTGAAACAATTTCAGTTCCTGCCAAAAACTCATGATCAATCCGAATCGAGAGTCTCCACAAAACAACTGGCCTGTATGCTACAAAATTATAAGATCATGAAGACAAAGAAAAATAGAAAAATTGCTCCAGACTAAAGGAAACTAAAGAGGATGACCACTTTTATGCTTTATTAAATGATCCTAGATTGTTTCTTGCTTGAGAAAAAAAGGAAATTGTCATAAAGAATAATGTTGGCACAACTGGCATATGCCTGTCACCCTGACTAAGTGGGAGACTGTGGCAGCAGGATCATGACATAGAGAGACCTATTTCTCTTTCTCTCAACAAGGGAAAAACACTTTCAGTTATCAATAGTAATTTTTAAAACTTTAAACTTAATTTTAAAGGTACTACTCTGTGCTTGGTGGCTCTGTAACTATTACTGGATGGTGGATGATGCCACCCTTTGCGGGCCACACCTCGCTGTCATGGATAGGAAGTGAGAGAAACAAGGAGAACCCCAGCCAGAGTAGCCTGCCCTACTGCGCCCAACCCAGAGGAAGGAACAGGAAAAGACAGACCCTCTGCTGTGACTCAAGCTGCTAATTACCTGCAGATGCCCTTAGCAATTACTCTATCCATAAGCAGTTTAGGAAGTGGGACATAGTCTGTGGACAGCCACAGTTAGCTCCCTACCACAAGTACTTAATGGGCTGCCCCATGGACATGGTTTACCCCAGCTTCTCCCGAGACAGTGCATTACTATGGTAACCACAGGGCCATGTGGCATTGCATCAACTATTCCATTCTGCACATGATCTCTTCCAGCAGGATCTGCTCTAAAATGACTAAGGACCTGCCCTCCCAAGAGACTGTAAGGAAATTTCAAAAAATCTCTATTAGGGATCCCTGAGTACCCCCCATCTCTTGGGGATATTTACCTCCTCCAGCTAGCCTCTCTCAAATATCTTCTCTCTCAGGTTCCCATCATCTCTTGAACAGCCAGCCTTTAGATTCACATGGGCTGAGTTGAATTCTCATTCTGCTTCTAGTGAGCTATGTGATCTTAAACTTTCTCCAAGTTTTACTCTTGCCTTCTATAAAATATCAGTGATAATTGTTATAGCTAACATCATTAACAAGCATGTATTTGTTTAATCCTCACCCCAGCCCCATGTAGCACTTGGCATAGAGTTTGTTCCACACGTTACTGATGAGAAAGCTGAAACACAGATGGTTATGGGATTTCCCTAACTCATACCTATTCATTGAAAAACTGCATGCTCAAAACTGTATGGTCCTATGCCAAGCTTGCTCTTTTAATACAATACTACACTACCTTTCTTCATAAAAATAATACTGTGTACTATTGTTAAGATTAAATAAACAAAATTTGAGGCAGTATTTGACAGGGTTTTTACAAATAATAATTGCTCAATAAGTACTTGTTAATACACTTGTCAATTCAAGAGTAGTCACTTTTGCATCAGGGCAAAAAGATTCTAGAATCATCCAGACACCAATTTCTAATCAAATTGCCAATGCAAGGTATTACCCTATGGCAATGTCTTTGGAATTGCCTCTTCCCCTAGTCATAGAATCAATTATTAGACTAGCAGTCTTGATATGCCATTTAAATCCCGCTGAGCAATTTTTAAATTATTATATTTGTTGTGTTTGAGAAAGAAAATAAATCATCTGTTAAAATTATGTTTTGTAGTTCACAAATAAGGGCCAAGAACCAGAACAGCTCAAATCCCCCAAGGATGCGTCTGCTGGTTGGCGCTTATTTGCTGGGAAATCAAAGTGAGTGTTATAGTGGAGCCACAGTTTTCCCTACTTCCCAATCATCCTCACTCACAAAACCGAGAATAGCAAACAGGGGTTTGGCCAGAAATGCAACAAGGGGTCCCCTGGGCTAGTAAGTCTGGCAGGAAGGATCACACTCAAAACTGTGACGGGTGAGCTGGAATGGGTCATTTGGAGAAATGTCTATTGTTTTACATTTAGTGCTTACTGCCAATAGAACAGAGTAGGATAATCTAGGCAGAGGTCTCCACAGGAATACACATACCACACTTAAGGCACAGGTGGGAATTGAGGGAGCAAATGCTTTGTAATTGTGGTAAAACCCTACATCCTGACTAAACAGCTCTTCATCCCACCAGGAATACCCATCCCAGCATGCACCCCACTGGTTAAGAGCTGCTGCCTTTGGCTGTGCTTGTGGATGATGGCCAATCAAGGTGATCAAAGTCAAAAGTGGGCGAGTCAGAGCCATTTGTGCTTCTATCCAGTAGACCTTGCCTTAGGCTCCCTTTGAACCCACACATTCCCTTTGCTGCATGTGTCTGTCCTTTATCCTCTGTTCAGTGAAGGCTCTAAGGGGAAAAGATCTGTTATTTCTCTTTTCCCACAGTGATGACTCATAAACAGCAATGACAAATTGAAAGCCCAGCCCCTTTGACTGGTCTCCTTCTGTAAGAGCTAGGTCAACCCAGAAGTGCCTCACTATTCAGACTGACTGCATGTCTGGTTAAGGGTCCACTTTGCCTCAGGCTGGTTGATTATCTGGAATAGCTAGGAACACTAGAAAGCTATAGACTGGTAGAAATGTATCTAGAATCCAAAAGAAAACACACAATATTCTAAGCAGGCAATTATAAAACCTATCCCTTGTTTAATACTCTTTATAAGGTACTTGAATTATATCAGTTCAACAAGTGACACAATATAATAAATCATCTCTACCATGTAGTTATTATCTTCTAATTTCACAAATGAGTAAACTGAGGTCAAGAGAGCTGAAGTAACTTGAACATTTCAAAAAGCTAAAAGTTCAGCGTTGGAATGAATTTCTCCAAATACAGTGCTGATGTGTTAAATTTTACTGAGTAAAATTTTGTTAGATGAATATGTCACCTCGAATTTGTGCTTGTTCTATGAACCCATCTGTCTCTAGATTACCTTGCCACTGTACTATGCTGCCTTATTCCAGAAGTGAGGGCAGGCTCAAAGCAGAGGTTAAAAGCAAGAGTTTGAGAGAACCAGCAGTTAGCGTAATGGCTATGTCGCTGGACTCCCACGTGGTTGACCGCGGTTCGTGTCCCCGACCCGGTGGCTTAAAACTCACGCCGGGCACATGTGTGTGCGTACCCAAGATCCCGAGAGGAGAATGGAGGAGAAGGGGTTGCGGTGTGACCATCCCCCCTGGGGGGGTGATTTCTCGCTTTTTGTCTCTCTGTCTCTCTCTGTCTGTCCGGTGAGCGCACGCGCCCTATAGCGAAAACCTCTCCAAAAAAGAAAAAAAAAAAAGCAAGAGTTTGAGAAACAAGAGAATACAGGAAGCAGTTAGAAAGCCAGATTTATGGTGCACTGAGGCCAGGATTTGACCTTCAGTCATGAAGTGTACTATTGGTACTTTCTTGGCACTGACCACCGGTTGTGGGTTAGCAGGCTCAGAACAAATGCAGGCTCAAGAAGGAGCATAGTGTCTAGCAAACTGTTACAGTCCAAATATCTGTCTCCTACTATCTATCTTCTACTGACTTCAGGGATATCACAAAGAAGGGTAATGTCTAATTAAAATGCTAAAGATCAACTTGAAACTAATCTAAAGCCAATATTTTTATGTAGTTGCATTAGGTGTATTATGTAGTTGTATTAATCAGGATCATTTATGTTACCAAAAAATGGTAACAAAATAAACCCACGGCCAATTTCTATATGTGGTCCTGTTCACAGACATGGATCACTAAATAAAGGTACTAATTAGGTTCCAATCTCTGTAGACTTCTTTTATGGGACTGAAGAATTTCTAAGGTCTAAATTACCATAAGATTTTAAAAAAGCTAAACTTTTTTTCTTCTCCTATCTAATTCCTTTATGTCTTTCAACTACTCAAGAATTTTACCTTGGAAAACAAAACAAGACAATAATAACAACAAATTTGCAAATCGATGAAAGTGACATTTGGCTACTAACTGTTCTAGCTACCTTTCTTTCTTTCTCTCTTTCTCTCTTTCTTTTCTTTCTTTTTTCTTTTTTTTTTTTTTTTTTGAGGTTCTTGCCATAGAGTACATGCACTTTCCAGAGAGACAGAGGGAAAGAAAATTCAGGGAGGACGGCTAGGCAATAATCCCTTCTCCATTCTTCTCCTGAGATTTTTGGGCATGCACACAAATGTGCCCAGCATGAGTTTCAAGCTGCTAGATCTGGAACTTGAACAACAGTTGACCATGTGGGAGTCCAACACATTAACCACTATGCCATCTGCCAGTCCCTCCACCTATCATTTTTATACCCTGCCCCTCTTATACACCCTCAGCACTAGTAGTCGCCTAAGGAAATCCACTGCCATGTACCACCGACACCAGATGCTGTGATCTGAATGTTTGTGCCTCCTCCCCTAAACTCATTTTGAAATCTTAACCCAGTATTAGGGTGTTTGGGAAAATAATGTATCATAAGAGTAGAAGCCTTATGAATAGGATTGGTATCCTTATAAAAGAGGACCAAGAAAGTCCTCTCCCCCTTTCACCATGTAAGCACACAGCGAAAAGACAGTCATCTATGAAGAAGTGGGCCCTCACCAGAATCTACTGGTGCATTGATCTTGGACTTCACAGACTCCAAAACTGTCACAAAAACATTTCTGTTGTTTGTGGGCTACCCAACTTATGTTATCTTATAGCAGCTCAAACAGACCAACATAAACTTGATTCTGGGAAAGGGGTACAGCTGTAACAAATACCTAAAAATGTAAAAGCAGCTTTAAAACTGATGAGACCAGCAGTTAGCATAATGGCTATGTTGCTGGACTCCTATGTAGTCAACTGAGGTTCAAGTCCTGGACCCGGTAGCTTAAACTCACACCAGGCACATGTGCATGCATGCCCAAGATCCCGAGGGAAGAATGGAGGAGAAGGGATTGCGATGTGGCCATCCCCCTGGGGGATGATTTCTCGAATTCTGTCTCGGTCTCTCTCTGTCTTTCTGGTCTCTCTCTTTCTCTTTTTTTCTTTTCTATAGCAAAAACTTCTCAATAAAAAAATTAAATTAAATTAAAAAAAAAAACTAAATAATTATTAGAGGCCAGAAGAGTTCTGAGGTGCACATGAGAAAAGTCTACATTGCCATGAAATGACTTTAAAGGGTAATTCCACTGAGGGCTCAGGAGAGAAAAAGGGGAGGAGAGAAAGTCACGGTCTTCTAAAAGAATGCCTAAGTGGTTGTGAACAGAATGTTAGTAAAGTGTGGACAGTAAAGACCATTCTGATGAGGGCTCAGATGGAAATGAGAAACATATTATTGAATAATGGAGTAAAGGCTATCTTTCTATCAAGAATCACAGAACTTCACTAAGATGTGTTTGTATCCTAGTATTTTGTGAAAGATAGAACTTGTGACTGATGAATTTGGATATTTAGCAATGAATCAGATAATTTCTGGAGAAATTTCTAAGCAAAGTTTTCAAGGTGCAACTTTGCTTCTCTTGACCATTTACAGTAAAATACAGGCAGAAGAGAAAAGACATAAATGTGGAATTGTTAACTAGAACTTAAAGACTGGAAAATCCTCCACTTACACATATTGGAAAAAATGAGAAATCGTGTTCAAGTGAGAATGAGAATGTGGTGAAGCAATTGTTTCATAAAGAGACAGTATGGGGACTAGCAGTTAGCGTAATGGCTATGTCGCTGGACTCCCATGTAGTCGACCGCAGTTCGCATCCTGGACTCGGTGGCTTAAAACTCACACTGGGCACATGTGCATGTGTGCCCAAGATCCCAAGAGGAGAACGGAGGAGAAGGAATTGTGGCATGGCCATTTCCCCGGGGGGGATTTCTTGCTTTCTGTCTCTCTGTCTCTGTCTGGCGAGCGCACGTGCCCTATAGCAAAAACCTCTCAAAAA
>NW_006159934.1:3064992-3088824 GCF_000334495.1 Tupaia belangeri chinensis
CAGGGGCCGTGCCCTTAAACAAAACCCCTCAAAAAAAAAAAAAAAAAAAAAGAGAGACATTATGAACCATTATCTCAATGGAATCCAGATGCTGTTCATCAAGGAGATGGGGATATTAGTCAGCCATTTAAACAGAAGCCAGGACCTACTGTCCAAGTAAATGGAAGAATAACCCCCAAAGGCATTTTGGAGATCAACAAGCTTGCCTTCTCATTATAGCAGAGTATAAGGATTTGGGAGTAGAACATGGCAGTTTCTGCCTAGCACTGACTCACCATCAAGGGCTTTTTTTCCTATGCACCATCCACACTCAGCAGCCCCAGGTATGGCTTTGGGAAGCACTCTTGCTGCATGTAGTTTGCCCACAAAAGATGTGAAGTCATAATACCTCACAAAGGATGCCCTAGAAAGCCATGGAATCTAGGCAGAGAATTGCTGCAGGGATGAGGCCACTGCAGAGAGCCTCCATAGGGCAATATCCAGCAGAGCCACGAGAGGGTATTTTACATGTGAGAGTGAGGTCACCTTCATGACCCTGAACTGATAAGTCACAAGTACATGATTCAGTCCAGAAGAGCCATAGGCTCTTAACTCCAACCCATTAAGGTTGTGTCATGGGCTATTCACAGCATAGCCATGGATAGAATTCTACCTAGAGCTTTATGAGTCCAGCCTCTGTCTGACAAAATCCAGAAGTGAGATCTCACTCCCCATAGGCCTGGAGGGCATAGCATTGAGCCAAAAGAAATTATTCTTAGGCTTTAAGGTATTGAACATACTCAGGGCCTGTAATTCCTTTCTTCTTTCCTATTCTTTCTTTGGAATGGCAATGTCTATCCTATGCCTGTCCCTCCTTATATTTTGGAAATATTTAACTTATTTGATCTTACAGATCCACATTGACGAGAGAAATTTTTCTCAGTATGAATCATATATTGAGTCTCACTTACATCTAAATTAGATGATATTTAGATAAGCCTTTGAACTTTAGACTTTTGAATTGGTGCTGAAACAAGTTAAGATTTCTGAGACTACTCAGATAAAATGAATGTTTTTTACATGTGAGAAGGGGACATGAATGGGGAGGGGCAGAATGATACAGACTGAATGTTTATGCTCCTCCATCAAAATTTTTATGTTGAAATTGAAATCTCCAAAGTGATGGTATTAGGAGGCAGGCTTTTGTGGGTGATTAGGTCATGAGGGCAGGTGTTCATGAATGAGATAAGCCCTTATAAAATAAGATAAAGAGAGACTTCTCATAGGACCAGCAGTTAGCATAATGGCTGTGTCGCTGGACTCCCATGTAGTTGACTGCAATTCAAGTCCCAGAACCAGTGGCTTAAAAATCACACCGGGTGCATGTACGTGAGTGCCCAAGATCCCAAGAGGAGAATGCAGGAGAAGGGATTGCAGCATGGCCATCCCCTCTGGGGGGTGATTTCTCGCTTTTTGTCTCTCTGTCTCTCTCTGTCTGTCTGGCGAGCACACGCACCCTATAGCAAAAACGTCTCCAAAAAAAAAAAAAAAGAGAAAGAGAGAGAGAGAGACCACTAACCATGTGAGAACACAGCAGAAAGACAGCCATATGTGACGAAGTACGCCCTCATCTTCACTTTAATCTTGAACTTCCCAGGCTCCAGAACTGTGAGAAATAAATTTCTTTTTTTTAAAATATTTTTTGAATGTAAATCTTATTTTCACCTACGTAATATGAAGAGACGGTGTGGGAGATTAGCATCCCCAATCCAATAAAACCACAAGTGTGTTCTCAAAAAGGAAAGGAGTACTTTCCAGATTGATCAAATAAAAGTACTGACTAATGGTGAAGCTGGTGCTTTACCATCTGAGTTTATTTACTAGACCTGATTTAGGGGTAAAAAGGTATAAATTCCAAGGGACCTGAAAAGATCTGTAAGTGCCCACTTAGATTCTGTCATTTCCCTACTCAAAAATGTTCAATGGTCTATTCAACAAGAAAATGAATCTCTTTTGCTGAAAGTCAAGTCACCCTCTCTAATGTATATCAACCCTCCCATTTTCTTACATGAACCATGCATTCAAAATAAATTGATATTGTGTTTCATAAATATTCTTTGTGCCGTCTCATCGCAGAGCTTTTTGCCATGTGATTCCCTCTGCCTAGAATTCTCTTCATTCTCTACACATTCATCCACTACCTGTCTATGCCTTCTTTTACTGAGCAGTAGAGTGGAGCCACCGTATTCCTGAAGCTCCTTTTAGATGATAGCATGTCACCTCTTGCAGAAAGCAGCCTTGATTCCATCTCAGCTTCCACACCTCTCTTCCACTCTGCTACTGAAATTTCTACACTCCTGACAGCTAACCCACAAAGGAGATAACAGTAACTGTCCTTTAGCATGTAACTGCATGCCAGCCCTCCATGAAAACTGCTCTCATCACACTGGCCAATAATCCCTCTCTCTCTTCTAAAGTCCCAAAACACCACTTTCTGCCACATACTGATTTGTTGATTAAAAATGAGATGATGCATTTAAAGCATCCACATAGGGCCTCTTTCATTTTCAGTAATCATAAATAATAATCATCATGGTTGTAATTGTGCCCAGATTTAATTCCCCTGCTAAGCTGGACAAATATTTGTGGAATGAACAAATGGTTGGATGAATAGATGGAAACAGTAGTAAAAATAATGAATACATTGTTCTAAGATACTGGAACTCTTAGGATAGATGTGTTTTATTATTTTTAAACTTGACATACTTTGTAAAGTTTATTTGCTTATTTTCATAATAAAGAGACAGACACAGGGAGAGAAATAAATCAAGCACCCTCAACAGGACCTCATGCCACCAAGCCTTGCAGCCAGTCAGGATCATGGTCACGTGCACAAGTACTAGATATATACAGATGGACCCAGCAACTGAATATTGCTTTTCCATATGGCTTCCAGCATTGCAGAGTGTTGTGTTACCACTGCATCCCTGCAGCTAGGCCATAAACTTGACATATTTTTAAAATGAAAATCCTCTAACATTTGAGGAAACTACTGTTTGAGACTGTTGCCAATACCTCAATTCGCCAATCTCACTCCATTTGTCAATGGCATATTATTTGTTCCATGAGAAGAAGCAGCATATCTTTTCAGGTTCATTTTTTCCACAAAGCTGAAAAAATTTAGATTGAATAGGAGTTACTGGTACAAGGTTAAGGGAGAAGAGGAAAACAAAGCCACAGGAGAGTGAAGCTGGATAGTTAGTGGTACACACAAGCTAGTGAGTTGTTCCTCTCCCACTTACAGGATGCAACACATGAATCCTGGCCCTGGAATCCCATGGAGCCTCAGGTTCAGTGGAAAGTGTAGAAAATCACAAACACTGAAGTCTTCAAATGCCAAGGGTCTACTATTGCGTAGTATACTTCTTATAGTGCTATGAACCCTCGTATGTGTCCAAAACATATTAAATTAAGCAATTGTTCTAGTCACAAAGATTTATGAAATTTCAAATTAATTATTCACATTTTGAAAGTGCAGGTGTGTTTGTGTGCGTATATATATAAATTTATATGTGTATATAAAATATATATTGTATAAATACATATGTGTGTGTGTATATATATATATACATCTTTATATATCCCAACATGTTAGACATCATTTACAATCTCTGATATATACAAAGAGTCTTTAAAAAGTTTATAGAAAATTCATACTATGAAAAAAATATTTATGGATCTCAACAATTTTTATGCCAAAATAAACTTGTACTTGAATTCCATTTTCTCATGAACTCTTTGAAGTCCCCTCATATATAAATGATTTCAAACATGTTGGAATTTATCTGAAAATCTTTAATTGTACTTGGGTTGAAGATGTACTCATCTTTTGCTTGCATTTATAACTTCACCCAGGAACAGATAAAAAGGTAATGAAGCATTGTCAAGTATACAATGAAGAGTTTTAGCTACCACAGAAAAGCATGACATATTTATTCAAGTGTCTGTATTTCCATTTCTGAGTAGATGAGAATTAATTTCAGCCTCCTTAGACCATGAGCAGCAGCCTTTGGTTAAGAGTTTTGGAACAGGCTAGCTTTGATGAGATGAGCCATATTAAGCACAGACAACCAGCCAGGGAATTTGCTAAGTTGGGATGGATTTAATGCAGGCTAACAGCATTAACTTTTTACAAACTCCCTTTCTGATAATAACAGGGGAGAGTAGATGCAGGCTTCAAATTTGGGGCAATAAAATTAGCTTTAACTTACAAGCACTTTTTTTTTTTCTTAGACATTAAAGCAGGAAAGGGAAAGCAACTCAAAATAATGTAGAACTTCTCCTACCATAAAAAGTGTGGGCAGCAATGGGCTAGCGTCACAATATGTACGACCTCTATGTAGCATTCTAGGTCTACGAGCTTTTCTCCACCAGAGTGTCGCCATGCTCACAGATGGCCATCATGCTGGCTTTAATCAGTGGCAGTCACACTATCCCCAACCAATACTCTCTGAGTCAGGGTGAGAATAGCCAATGTGATAAGGACATGAAGTGACAGAGGAGCCAGATAAGCAAGGGTGCTCACCCATTATTTAGATCCTCCTGAGAGAAACACAAACTCATGTTACTATTTCCTTTTCTGCACTCCAGTCTTTCTAATTTAAAAAAGTTAATCATATAAATGTAGCATGTTGGGGGAAATGACTACAAGTGTTAGATGTACTACTTTTTGTTGGAGTTTTGTTATTAATAGAAAAGAAGGTATGTGGGTTCAGAGGTAGGCTTGAGCTCTCAAGCGCGCTCTTGTGCATATTTCTTCATCTATTTGTGTCCTAATCTCTTTAACCATGCGTGAGGATAATTACCCCTATTTCATAGGTTGTGTAAAGATTAAATATCATGGCCACTCTAGAGCCGACTCCTCAGGAACCGCTCATCTGTACAATGTTGAACATCTGTCTCCAAATGCTTCATTTTCTCTCTGCCACTAGAAACCATCCATTTTCTCCTTTGAAAGACAGTGTCAAAGAGAAACAATTAGGCTAAGAGCAAGAGGACACAATTTATGAAAGTCTTTCCGATGATATGGTATTATCCTTGATTTGATTGTCACACATTGCATGCTTTGAAAATCCATGTTGTGCCCTATAAAAATGTATAACAATTAAATGTAAATAAGAGATTATAAAATAGAAAAAAAAAAGTCTTTCCTTTTGGATGTCTTGTTCCTTCTACTTAAGACATCGTTATCCATGATTCGTGCATTGACAGCCTCTGGATATAGGAAAGCTCTGGATGTAGAAATGAAATAGACATTTTGATGGATGTCTTCTTATTTTTCTGTCATTCACTTAATAGCATACCTTATTCTAAACCATAATAGCAAGCAGTTTTTAGATTGCATCTTTCAGGGGAGAAAATACATTAGAAATGGTCTTGCTTTGCATAATCTTTTCTTTGGTACCATTTAGGAGAAAAGGTGGTCATTGATCTACTTGGGAGCTGAGGTATCCTTACATAGACTGTAGGGGTGGGAGACTCATCTGGTTTATTTGTTTCAAATGCAAATACAGTCATTTTCTAAGAAACACATTGCCCTGCAAATTACATCCAGGTGCAACATTCTGTACTGATCTCAAGGATCTTTGATGTTTTCCTTATTGATATTTTTCAATTGTGAAATGTCCTAAATTCCTGAGATTTTCCAGAAATTATAGTGAAATGTCAGTTCTTGCCCTATTTGTGTGTGTGTGTGTGTGTGTGTGTGTGTGTGTGTGTGTGTTTTAATTTTGTCAGAGGGCACATACACTCACCAGACAGAGACAGAGAGAGAGAAATTGAGAAAACACTGCCTAGGAGAAAGGTCAGGTCACAGTCACTTCTCCTCCATTTCTCCTTCCTTGCTGGAATTTGGGAATGCGCACACATGCATACAGAGTGTTTCTCAAGCTTCAGGTCCAGGACTCAAACCACACAGTCAGCCACTAGAGATCCAGCTGCCATAACCACCATACCAGAGATTGGCCCACCCTCTGTTTTTCTGATTTCTTCCTTTCATTCACTGTGGACCTATTCGGAGTGCTGAGACCAGATACAGTGCACTAGGTACACGGTGTTAAGATGAGTTGGGGCCCAGTCTCTGCATTCAAGCAGCATACATATCATGAAGAAGATGGATATTCAGAGTCAACAATCAATCCAAGAAAGATTGAACAGCCATAGCAACACAGGGCAGAAGCATTGACTCATAGTTATGTCCTGCAGAATGAGTAGGAGTTTCCAGGAAAACATGGTAGTCAGGGGTAGTCCACATGGAGGGAAGACCCTGTCAGTGAGATATGTCATACCAGAAGCTTCTGTGCCAGAGAAAGGCACATGTCTCCACAAATGAGAAGCAGTGAAAATAGTAGGAGAGAAGAAATAGTAGCTAAAGCAAAAGGACAGAGACTGATTCTGAAACTGGCACATTTAATAAGCACTTGAGCACCTGCTATGTCCTACACTTTGTGTATATAAACATATTACTGCTGACATAACTTCACTGAATGATCAAAGGCTGATTTTTATAAATATAAAATAAGAGTAAATATAGACCCAGACAGCAAACCCCAGTTCAGGAAGGAGTGTGAGCCTATCTTAGCAGTTCTACTTTGCAGGACACCATGATGGGTTAGAGGAGGAAGCTACATAGCAGTTTCAGGAGTGTAAATCCAAATTTCAGCACCCCTAGTTACTAGCCCTGCAACTTTACACAAGTTACTCAGCCTCCCTATACCTTAATATTCTCACCTCTGATTTGTATGTCTCCTAAAGGCACCTACCTCACTGGGTTACCATGAGGATTAAATAAATTAATCTATTATGTATCTACAAAATTCCCTACCAGCTAGGAGAGCCCTGCATACTATCTGTACGTTCTCATTGAAGTTACCAACAGATTTTATTGGAGAACTTATTGAGTAATAGAGTCCCTGTCCTCAGGACCTTAGAATAGACTTAATATTTGGTTCTAAAGGAGAGGAGTTATTCATGAAGCTTAGCGAGAAAAACTGAACTACGTCTCTAAATAAAAAAGCTTGCACTGAGTCTGGAATTACAACTGCTATTGAAAACTGCTCATTCAGGGAACCTGATAAAAATCAGTGCTCTCTAGATCTTCACTCACACCAAAATGCAGCAATTCTGAGACTTTGCTTTGAGGAGGAAAAAAAGATGAGTAGAAGGAGTTAAATTTCATCCATGGGTCATGGATTGTTTTCTGCATAGGGACAAAAACAAAGTGAAATCCTCCCCTCTTTCTACTCCCTCCTAACTCATCCAGAATTTATGAAAAAAAAAATACAGTTTTTTTTTCACTTTAAAGCAAAAATGTTAAAGCAGAGTAAAAAATAGGGAGCAAGCAGTTAGCGTAATGGCTATGTCGCTGGACTCCCATGTAGTCAACTGCGGTTCGCGTCCTGGACCCGGTGGCTTAAAACTCATGCCGGGCGTGTGTGCGTGCGTGCCCAAGATCCCAAGAGGAGAATGGAGGAGAAGGGATTGCAGTGCGACCATCCCCCTGGGGGGTGATTTCTCGCTTTCTGTCTCTCTGTCTCTCTCTGTCTGTCTGGTGAGCACACGCGCCCTATAGCAAAAACCTTTCCCCCCCCCAAAAAAAAAGCAGAGTAAAAAATAATTATAGAATGTTCATAATTTCTAGAAATTAAAATCTCCCTGTCTGACCTCTTGAGCCAGGTACAAGGATGAAAAAAAAAAAGCAATTCCTAAGAGTTGCTCTCATGAAAACTCTAAATATTTGCTGCTATTACATTTATTGTGTGTTGGTGCAAAGGCCATGTTGGAGACATTGAATGTTTCTATGAAAATGCTCAGAAAAGGAGACAGGATATTAATTTCCTCAAACAGACATGGTTGATTAACACCTTGAAATAAGGTTCCAGGACATGCTAAAGGCTCCTGCTGGTACTGAAAATACCACATCCAGCCTCAACCATCACTGTTTCCAGGGGCCTTGGGGGAATGGCCTGTGTCTGACCCCAAGTTAAGCTGTCTGTCTTATGAGGGAAGGGCATTTCAGGGTTCACTTTCATTCCTCTAGTTTTGGGTGGGCAGCATTGCCCTATATATTCTACCAGAATTGGGAATATGTGAGAATAATGACATCGAGGATGAAACTTACATTCTAATCAGGGCTTCCCTCTCAGGTTGGGTCCTGTTAGGGCTACTATTAAATATGAGAGGATATACAGAGGAGTGAAATGTGCTCTAGAGCACTCTTGCATAGCAGAGTCACTAGAATTGGTGGCACTTCAATGTAATTTTTAAAATAGCTACGAAAGAGAATTTCAAACGTTCACAACACAGGGACCAACAGTTAGCGTAATGGCTATGTCTCTGGACTCCCATGTAGTTGACCATGGTTTGAGTCCCAGACTCAGTGGTTTAAAACTCATGCCAGGCGCATGTGCGTGTGTGCCCAAGATCCCGACAAGAAAATGGAGGAGAAGGGATTGCAGCATGGCCATCCTCCCTGAGGGGTGATTTCTCACTTTCTGTCTCTCTGCCTCTGTCCTGTCTGTCTGGGTCTCTGTCCCGTCTGTCTGGCAAGTGCATGCACCCTATAGCAAAAACCTTTCAAAAAAAAAAATGTTCACAACACAGAGTAAGGACAGATATTCAAAATGGTGAATATGCTTATTGTCCTGATTCGATCAATACACATCATATTCATGTTTCAAAAAATCATACTATATCCCATACATACGTACAACTATAACATGTCAATGAAAAATTTTAGCAACGAATGAAAGAGCCAAGTTTTCAGCCTAGTGACCAAAGACTCAAATAGATAGAATCTCATTTTGATGGTTGGATTAAGAATACATTATATGCATTCTCTATCTCAAATTAGAAGAGTACTCAGAATTATAGCAAGAAGCTAGGGAATAGCTTTGAACCTCAGCTTCCATGCAGATTAGAGATCCTTACCTCCCTCTGGCCAGGAGTCATGTTTAAATATCTCCTACCTCCTGTGACCCCACGATTACACCCTCTTTGCAGCCCTTACAGCAATAAGCTCAGCAAATCCACCCTTTCAAATGGTGATCCCTTACAAAACACAGGGGGACACAGACTGGACTAAAGAATACTGTTAAATATGATTTTGACTTAGTGGCTCTGATTTTATCTCTTCTACTGTGCAAAGAAAAAAAAAAGTACTGTTTTATCAGGAGCTACATGAGTAAGCGTATTGTACACTTCAATTAGATTCCCTTTATCTAGCACTTCCTCCTGCCTTAAGTGAAATGCTGCTTGTGTTTCTGCTTTCCCCAGGCAGGCATGCACAGCCCACATTGAGGGTTCCAATATGCTTTATTAAACGGAAAATTAATATAATGCTATTGTGTCAGCTGGCAGCTTCTTGAGAGTTAAAGACCTTGCCGTTTTTAATCAGAACCAGATTCCGGCTTCTGGAAGTGGCAACCTAGAGACTTTACACAGCATTTTCCCCAGAGAAGAATGGTCTAAGCCCTAGTGTGAAGCTTTGGCTCAACCACACGATGCCAAAACAACAGGTGATTATATAAATTAAGCCAAACACTTGGCTATTTCCCAGGCAAGAATAACATGGACCTTTATGTGGTGTTTTATGTTGTTAGTAAACTGATGGGATTTTGAAAATTTGAGCAGTTGCTATTTATTTATTCAATAAATGTTTAATGAGTCCTCTCTATATCAGACACTGTAAGTCCCAAGGAGAGCATTATGAGCTGCATTTTGACCTTCGAGGGGCTCACCATCTGGAAGAGGGGAGAGACATGTAATAAGAGATGTGTATTCAAGGTGGCAAGATTCATTTTGTATGCTGGAAAGATATATAGTGATTTAAAAAGTAGTAATAAAAAATTGAAACTCAAAAATAAAGAGAGAGAGAAGTATAAGTACCGTCACAGGTGGTAGATGCTATTGTTACCCTTTATCCAATATTCAATCTTCTCCTCCATATTGTTCTTTTTTCCTTTCTTTTCTTTTGTTTGCTTTTTTCTTTAAGAGAGATTTTTGCTATAAGTTATGTGTGCTTGCCAGAGAAACAGAGAGATACAAAGAGACAGAAAATGAGAAATCAGCCCCCAGGGAAGAGGACCATGCTGCAAACCCCTCTCCTTCATTCTCCTTTTGGGATTTTGGGCATGCACTCACATACACCCGGCATGAGTGTCAAGCCACCGGGTCCAGGACTCAAACTATTGTTGGCCATGTGGGAATCCAGCGACATAACCATTGCAACATGCTGGGCCTTTATTTTTGTTTTCATTTTTGTTTTGGCTAACAGATAAAATTGTGTTTGGAATGGTTATGTGTTACTCTATATTCACTTTATCAGCTTCCTTTTCAGGTCAAAGTAGGTTTGTAATGAAATTCTAGACAATAAAGTATACACAGAAGTACACTGGGGAATGCTGGCATAGCTTTTCCCTACTGGAAAAAAGGCACGGGTATGGCCAGTGTTGCCCTACCTTCTCCCTTCTGCATTGAATATAGATGTGATGTCTAGTATACAGGCAACCATCTTGCAACAATGAGGCAGCAAGCACGGCAATGAGAGCTAACTTGTGCAGAACAACAAAGCATAAGATCAGAAATATTGTCTCCCTGATGACAACCCTGAGAAGCTGAGGTAATGTCAGCTACCACCAAAATCTGAATGTTTTATTAAGTGGAAGGAGAGACTTTTTTAGCTTAACCCATTGCTCATCTATTTTTCTATTGCTTGTATAGACATACGTATTCCTAACAGTGACATAAGAGTTAACTGAGGATATGTGCAGATTACAGAGGAAAGTGTGACTGACTATACTTGGGCTGGGAAACATCTAGAAGATCATGGAGAAGATACTCATTTTCCATGGAATGACATTAAGATCAGGTTTCAGGGGATGACAGGTGGTACAGTGGTTAAGGTGCTGGACTCCCACATGGCTGACTATGGTTTAAGTCCCAGACCTGCTGGCTTGCTTTCTCACTTTCCCTTTCTCTCTCTCATCACATTAAAAATAATAATAATGATAATAATAACAAATAAAACAAAATAAATAATTTTTAAAAATAGATCAGGTTTCAGTGGAAGCACAGTAGTCCTTTAAGGGGTCAATGAGAAGAAAGTTAGACTATATGGAGGGAACAACGCATTCAAAGTCTTGATCCTTCAGCCTGTGAAATACAGGGCATGCTGGGGGAACCAACGTGGTTTGATACAAAGGAAGCGTGAGTTGGGGAAAGAAAACATGTGAAAGCAATAGGAAGTGAAGATGAGAGAATAAGCAGGGGCTGGATCATGAGCCATTTCAGCAGTAAGATTAGGAAACCAACAGAGGTTTTAAGTAGGTAAATGATGTGACAAGTTAGAAAGATAATTGCCATTTGGAATGAGTGAGAGAAAGAGGAGGGGCATTAGGAAAGTGGTCCTAGGAAAATCAGTGTAGATATAATTTTATAATTAGAACTATTTAAATCTTTGGAATAATTAACAATTTTTATAGTATGCAGAAGAGAATATTTATATTCTAAGACCTGTACATATGCTATCTTATTTCATCTTTCTACAACTTTCTGGGTTAGATAGTATATCTCTATTTAAGAAATGAGGAGATGGCATATCCATATAACTGCAGATACAAGTCTAATTCCAAAGACCATGCCTATCTGATATCCCACACTGCTTGACACCTCCCATTCCCATGTAATAAAAAGTATTATTTGCCTCCAAGTGGACTGAGACTTTGCATATCTGGATGCTGACACCAGGGTCCCAGAGATTACAAACATACTGATCAGGAAAATTCTCCCCTGACCATAGTAACACCTCGAGGTAGACTGATCATACCAGAACTATATGAGCATACATAGATTATGACAAAAATAGGGTCTGCTAAAAAAATCTCTTTACATAGGAATTACTTAGATCTGTGGGAACCAGTTGTCTTCAGTTCTCCAAGATTGATCACCTTGAGACATTTTTAAATGGTACTACTTATAAAAAAATTTTTTTTAAATACTGTTTCCTATTTCCAGGCACTGGTCTAAATGCTAAGTGCTAATGTGTTAGCTCATCTAATCAAATGACAGCATCACATGGGGAAATCTCCATAGTGAGATTTTTATGTTTCACATGAAATTGTGTAGAAGTTGCCAATGTGGAATAGTCTCCACAGGGCAAAGGGAAGAAACCTGCTGCCACCTGCTCCCTGCTATTTAAAACCTCTACAACAGGGGCTGATAATGTGTATTCCTTAAGGGCAGAGCCCCTGGAGAGAAGAGCTCAGCAGCTGAGAATGGCAGGGAGAGGAGCAGGGTAAAAAAAAAAAAAAAAAAAAAAAAAAAAAAAAACCAAGAGAAACCAACGAGCAGTTATCAGGACATATTATATGCCTGAGACTGAGCTGAGTCCTTTGAAAGCCTATACAAAATTGATTGCACATTAACAACCCCTGAGCTAATGCTATCAAGAGGGTTATTTAATGGCATTTCCCAGGAAGAATCACGGCAGTTTTGTTTCTGCCCAGTGAGGAAATCCATTTTCACTTAGGACATCAACCAGGAAGTTCCACAGCCAGCAGAATGGAATAAAGCATGGATCCTACGGCCCATCTGGGCAGAACACAGGTGATAATTCTGATGGCTCACATTTATGGAGTATGTACTACACACCAGGCATGGTTCTAAGCACTGTATTCATTATCTCCCTTGATCCTTATGAGGGGAAAAAATTTGATCTCCATTTGAAAGAGTGACACATAGAGAATTTGAGTAACTTGACCGAGTTTATACAGTAGCTGAGCCAGGATGCTACAAAATACAATTATAATGACCAATTCAATTAAAAAGAAGACAGAGATAATAAACTGAAGGGTCCATTCCCAGAATGGTTAGTAGGCGTCATAGTTCAATCAGTATGATACCAGTTTGGACCAATCAGGCTGGGTGCTGATGGTGAGTACCCACCATGTTAGTGTGCATTTATCAGCAGAGTATCTCCTAATAATGAGGAGGTAGCACCATACCAAGTATTTGGGAAGGAACCTTAGTCCCCCAACAATTACAACAATAAATATCTAGTTCCTGGACTAGTCTGGGGAAACAGTGACTTAAACTGCAGTCCTGGAAGATACAATGGCCAAGCACAGGTTCAGACCTTGAAGCCAGCTTGAAAACACACATACTAGGCATGCATGGACACCCAAGATCCTGAGAAGATGAAGGACTAGGGGAAGAGAATTCTTGGTGTGACAACCTCCTATTCAGGATACACACACTTTGTCTTTTTCTTTCATACACTCCTTATCATAAGATAGCTTGACATAGTACAAACATTCCAGGGATGTAAAGAACCACCAGAAATAGACACTAGCATGAAGGGGACCATGTTTACCAAACTTGTGTGGCCTTCAAAGATTCTTGGGAAAAGGTATGATTTTCCCTAATAGCCAGGATCACTCCTGTCCACAAGACAAGAAAAGCCAGTCAACTAACCTAGAAAATGCTACCTCCTCTCTCTGCAGTACACTCCCACGAGCCCAAGTGCCCAGGTCACAGAAATGAGGCAATGTGGCATCCAACAGCCTCACATTCCTGCCCAGACAAAGACAGGTGGTAATGAGCTGAAAGTAACCTCATGTCTCATTCATGGGATTTCTCTATTTTGAGTTAAAAACAAATAACCCCTTTTTTTTCTCCCCAATTCAGAAGCCTGAATCTGCTCTTTTCATGTATCTCTGTCCTCATATGGCCTGGGAACAAATGGGCTGTATGTTAGATGAAGAATAAAATAGGAGGAAGAATAAAGTAAAATCTATACTCATTGGAAGGCTCTCTCCTACTTCCCCATCAGGGTGAAATTGTTTCTCTACAGCCACTCAGGTGCAAGGTTGGGGATAAAGGCACCTTAGGAGCTGCTGTTAATTCCTGAGCCTCTCCAGCAGCCAATTTTATTCCAATTCCTTGATTTAATTACACTCCCTTGTATAATAGGAAGCTTGCATTCTCCTATACGTGATGAATATTAAGCTGATAGACCTATAATTTCCTCCACCAGGCACACTCCAGTCTTTGCATATGGATGCCACATTTAGTTTGTTATTTTCTAATTTTCCATCCTTCTGGTCCTGTGCTCAGCACCTTCTCATCATAATAATTTCTAGCATCTTCTGTCTGTAATAATGTCTATCTGCAAACCCATGCACATTGCCTTCCTTCATCCTTCTCCATCTCCACCCAGATAGCACATACCCAAGTGTTCTGAGCTTCCACAAGGTCTGTTTTTCCCCTTTCTATCTACCAAGTGGTGGGAAGAGTTCTGGGTTCTGATCTTTTGTTGAAGGCCACACTAGGCTATAAAACGTCAAGGAGAGACTCTAAGGAATGGGATAAAAGGAAGGGTTCTGAGGGTAAAAGGGGAGATGGGAGACATTTGCCCACCTTACAGGGTTCATCACAAGCCTTCCCCTTGGTATTTCTCCTACCAGAAGGTTATTGGTGTCTCTAGGTATTTGGGAGATAGCAATATCTCACCAGGGACTGAACAGGAATAATCATCAGAAACAGGTAGGGGTGTTTAGTGAGACCATGCTTGGCTCCTATATATCCTCTCTTGGAAACTATATGATTTTTGGACTGCTATCGGCTTTAATCTCATATACTACCATATTCCTGCCCCCTATGTCTCTGGAATCCTGTTTCAAAGGCAGCTCACTCACTCCTGGCTTGACTCACCTTGGTCTCTGGGCTCCCAAATCTGTGATTGCCCTCTGAACCCATGTGAATTTCCTCTTAGTTTTGCTCTAGTTTTTCCTAACCCCTGAATTTATTCTTGTCCCCAATCTTTTTTCTAGTCCCACCATGGCACTGGCTGCCCATTCTTTCCCCAGAAAGTTGGCTTCCTTCATTCATTCTGTAAGCATTTCAGTGGTCTAAAATGAGATGATTTAAGTACTGGGCTATACTCTTGTACTGGCCTTTCATCCCTAGTTTTATACTCAGACTTCAGTCAAGCCCAAGGTTCCTTGCGAACTATGAGTAGCCTCTCCTCCAAAAGACAGGCAGAAGGAAAGAATGGGATCTCAGAACCATTACATGCTCGTGTTATTGCCTGCATCTCCAAATAGACCTCCTTTTTTTAAAATTTTTTTGAAAGATTTTCACTATAGGGTACATACACTCTCCAGAGAAACAGAGACAGTGACAGAAAGAGAGAAATCATCCCCCAGGGGAGATGGCCACACTGTAATCCCTTCTCCTCCAGTCTCCTCTCAGGATTTTGGGCACTCACATACATGTGCCCAGCATGAGTTACAAGCTGTTGGATTCAAGACTCAAACTGCAGTCAGCTATGTGGAGTCCAGTGTCTTAACCACTATGACACTTCCCAGTCTCCCTTCTTGTTGAAGGACATTTGGACATTTGAGCCATTTAGACAATATAACCTACTTGGTGTTCAAAGAAATTCAATTGTTGGGCTAGTGGTTATTAATGACTAAATGCAGTCCCTATCTACTCTTCTACATAGGACATGGGATAACACAGCCAGGATCCCTGGCCCTCTGAGGGGATGACTGAACACCATGCATATCTTAACAATAACAGTTCACACTGTCATTCTTAGAGCGGACTGGAGAGCAAAAGGGAATTAAACTCCAGGGATACCTGCATCTCCATGGGAGCCCTTTTTACCTGCTTAAGTTTCTCCCATCCTAAAATAATTTCCAATATGAATTATTATTGAGATTCATCAACATACAACAGCTATTTCCATTTACGAAGTTTGACAATAAACTTAAATAGACGTTTTAATATAGATACATGTCTCTTGATTAGGTATTCTCTGAAAGTCATATGAAAAGCAGATGGCTTAGCTATTTAAGTTATAATCTTAACTTACTGAAGCTTTGTGTTAAATACATACTACGCTCCTGCTTAATCTTCATTACAAGGTAGGTATTATTTTCATTTCCATTTTATACATTAGGAAATCAGCTTTTATATATGGTCCATGATTTGCCTAGGTCTCACTGGTACATGCACAAGCATATTCATGCTCAAGATTCTCTAATCTAAAGTCTGTGCTCTTAAGCCAATATGAAGAAATGACATTGGGTGAAGGTCAACTGACAGTACAGGCCTACCTCCCCACTCTTGGGACAGCACATGGTAGGGTCAGTGGAGTTAGAAGCCTAGCTCAACTTGAGGATCAAGACCTCTACTTTGTTGAACTTTCCAGAAGTCCCAATACATGTGGACCAAATCAGAGAGTCTGCAGGTAAATCAGGGGACTACTTGCTCCTTTGCAGGATCATAAAACTGTCTAGCCTTCTTGAACATAAGCATTCATCCCATTCTCTCTCCTAGAGGCAAGGTTATAAGAGAAACCATTCTACCCTTTCTGACCACCTGAGGCACCTAAAACCCGTCAGAGACCTGCTTGGTTTTAAGGCCAAAGTCACCCGTTTGGCAGCATGGGGTCTTAAACTTATCTCTAGGAAGAGATTTGTCAACCAGCTGGCAGAATTCCTATCTCTAGACAGAGTGCATTATTTCATCAGTCATATGAGCTGTTGGTCATTGATGTCCCCTTTCTAGATTGGCTGCAAATAGCATCTTTCTGTGATTAGAATCTTCATTTATACAAAGTAGGAGTGATTTGTTAGGTTGAGACTGGCTTTTCTTTATGTGTTCATCCTGTGCACGTTCTAGCTACCACAATTACACCCAAAGATGGGTTGGCCTGATGGGATGGTATGGTGGTCCCCCAACTCCCTTAGCAACACGTTTATGAAAGCTCTGAGAATAGCTTACATCTGCAGCTGACTAATTCCATCCATTATGTGTTGATTCATACTGGCTCCACTTGCAAGAATATCCTCCCCTCTGTGAACATCAATTATCTCCCCTAAAAAATGGGGATAATTATTGAGGAGGATGATATCAATGGTGATGATGATGATTATGATGATGATAGTGATAACTGGCCTGTTTCATAGGATTATTGTGAAGATAACCAAAATAATGTATATGAAAATGTAAAGTAAGCTGCAAAATGCCAGGTTGGGTAGAAATAGATTTAACAGAACATGTAATAAAATAGAGCAAACACTGGACTGGGTGTTATGTTTTATACTATTTCTAAGTCTGGGCACACCACTTAACATTTTAAGGAGAGCTTCTTTCCCATCTGGCAAATGCAAGTGATAATCTTTGCCTTTCATAATAGAAGGACTACTGTGGAAACTACGTGAGCATTCTGGAAAACCATTTGTCAGCTGTAAAGTAGCATGCAAGCACACAGTACAACCAAATTCACCTAAAAGTTTCTAACATGGAGAAATCATGGTAAATCCTTTTGCAAAGCAAATCCCATTCTGTTCAATGTGCTTCGTAAGTCGGGAACATGCTTATATTTCCATTTTAAACCTGCTCAAATGAATGTGCCACATGTCCATACTGAGCTTAATTTTATTCAATAGCTACTGGTTGAATGTGAATGAATCATGCAGGGTATAATGAAGAGATGGCTGTATTCTTACAGCACCATCTCCATGTGATGTTTTTAAACTCTGTTACATACTTAGCTTCATGGACTATCACCAGGCAGCATAAATCTTTATTGGTACTATTAAGGGTATCTGAATTATTGAAAAATCACTCGTACTACAAAGTTTTATTAAGAAGTGTGACACATGTTATATGTGTTTCTGTTAATTGAGCATTGAGTGAGTGATATACATATAGACACTGAGAATTGACTAGGGAAGCAGTCAAGACTTGGCGGTACACTTGCTTCTCATTCAGCCTCACAGCTGTCCTGAAAACCTGTCTCCACTGTGCACCTGAGCTCCGCAGGCTATGAGGAAAACCCTGACAGCTTTTGTCATGGTCAAGATGCTGATTCCTTTCTCCATCCACGATGAGCCCCTTGTAGTTTCTGGGCCTCAGTCTCTCTACATCTCATCTTGTAGAACTTTATATCCTCCTGGGATATGTTGCCTACTCACTCTTTTGCAATAGGCAAAATCCTAACCATTCCTCCCTGCAGCAAAGGAAAAAAATAACTGTTTGGTTTCTTGGGTGCTTGATATTCTGCTTTTTCCTACATGGGTCAGGGTATTCATCTTGCCCCCTTTGAATACTACTAAGATGCCCCTTCCTGCTCCTTCTTCACAACCCTGTACCTTATTACAATACCCCTATATTACAGCGTGCTATTCTCAGAGTCCATTTTCTGGCCTTACCTTAACACTGTAAAAATTAATGGACCAGAGATTTGTGTTCAGTCCTCAAAGAACTTCTCTTTAAAAAGCTACAGAAGATGAAAGCCCTGTTCAATGGCAAAAATGATGACTAGCTTGGCTGATGACCAATTCAGATAATTGGCCATAGACCTCTAATCTCACTGGCATCCCTCTGTCACTCAGCAGGGAACTGGCCGATCATTCCATCAATACGTTTATTTTGTCAGCTGTCACTGTGTGGCGCCCACACGTCTCAGCTGGGTGACTTAGGCTGAGAGATGGAAACCTGCCAATATCAGAATCATTTCATCCCTACCACGTGCCTTTCTTGTTATATGGATTTTCAATGAATTTCTGCCTGGCTTGGCAAATCTAAGCCATGACCTTGCTTTTAGCTGCTGGGTCCCTTTAATTATTACTATCAATTCCAAACAGCTTGAATCACTACATGTCTAAACCATCTAAACTCAGTAAGTTCTGCCCATAAGATTAGTATTCTATTCTATTCGAACCCTACCTTATAAACACATGAACACACAAACACACATAACACATATATACTCATCCAATATCAACTTGAACTGATTATATCTTCTCACCAGGAAACATGTGTATGTCCACACATTGATTTATTTTTATATGACTTTTCATGCACATTTTTTTCCTTAGAATAACTTTCCTCCTGTCTTAGTTTGTTTTCTGTTGCTAGAACTGGATACCCAAGACTGCATAATTTATACAAAGAAAAGAGACTTACAGGGCCAGACAAAGTTGCAGTGGTAACAAGACATTCTATGAGGCTGACCCACAGGGGAAAGGTTCCTGGTTCACTTCCAGAGACCTCTCTGATCATGCCAGGCATTCACATGCCCCTGATCCTGGGCTGGCTGGGGTGGAACACAATGTGAAGACTCTTTTGGAGGTGCTGTCCTTTTAAATCTCTGTGTGTCACTCTTGCTCATTTAAGAAAGAAATAAACTTAATAAATAAAAGAGGTTTATTTTGGCTCACAGTTCTAGAGACTAAGAAGTTCAAGATGAGGTGACCATATCTAGTCAGTTTCTGGTGAGAGCCTCATGCTATAGCAAAGCATGGCAGAGAGGCAGAAAGGGAATCAAGGGGAGGCTGGAGAGATCACGTGGTGAGGGAGGAAGCAAGAGAAAGCGAAGGAAACTGAAATCATTTTTGTAGCAATCTACTCCAGCAAGAATGAACCCATTCTTTTTTTGTTTTGTTTTGTTTTTTGGAAGAGGTTTTTGCTGTAGGGCACATGTGCTAGCCAGATAGAGAGAGAGAGAGAGACAGAGAGACAGAAAGTGAGAAATCACCCCCCAGGGGGGATGGCCACACCACAATCCCTTCTCCATTCTCCTCTTGGGATCTCGGGCACACACACACACACATACACACACACACACACGCCCGGCGTGAGTTTTAAGCCACTGGGTCGGGGACTCAAACCGTGGTAGACTACATGGGAGACTAGCAACACAGTCATTACGCTAACTGCTGGTTCCAAGAATGAATCCATTCTTGAAAGAACAAATCTGGTCTCATGAGAAAGATATTCCTCCAGCTTACTTACCTCTTCAAGGCCCCAATCCTAACTCCACCATACTGCAATCACATAAAAAAATTGGAGAAGGAACAATTCACACTCAAACCATAGCGACTCCTGTCATGATGGAAGTTCAAGTAAATTCTTAAGAATGCTAAATAACTACCATTGCCTGTTTAGCACTGAGATTTAAGCTTTCCAATGCAGGACTCAAAAGTTCCTGAAATACTGAACTTAATTTTTACATTTGTTTATTTATTCCATGAGTGAGAGATCCAGCTCCCCCCAATAAGGTCTTGTTGCCACAATCCACCCCCACCCTCAGCCTCAACCAGCTCAGATGATCGGTACACATGTGCCTGGAGTACTCAGGGAGGACTCTGGTCATGAACCAGAAACCCTCCCACATGGTAATGCCTGTCAGTGTGTCATGTTTTATCACCATGCTACCGTTTTTGTCCCTGGACATCATTTTGAGAGGTAGAGCCAAACAGTCAAACACTGTTTCTCAGAGAAAAGCTGTCTTTTTGTTGTTGTTGTTGTTACTATAATCCTGTAAATGAAATGAGGACATAACACACATCATGAGAAAATGATCATGACTACTATGAGAAGGGCCTTCATAAAGTTCATTGAAGGGCTGGCCCCATAGTGGAGGGGTTAAGCTCAGTGTATAAGGAGCCAGATCCTACATGGCCAGCTGGGGTTTGAATCCTGGTCAGAAGGGAACATGTGCACGTGTGCCCCAAATCCTGGCAAGATGAAGAAATAGAGGAAGAAGGATTGTGACATTGCCCCATTGGGGAGTGCTTTCTTTCTCAGTTTTTTTTTTCTCTCTCTCTCTGGTGAGCATACTTGCTTTCCAGTAATGGAAAAACAAAAAACAAGAAACAAACTAAAAAGAAAGGCTCATGAAAAATGCATATTATGAAAAAATGCATAAATTTCAAAAAATGTTGTACCAAAATGAACTCCTACTTCATTTCCATTTTTTCATGTCCTTGCAGGAGTCCACCACCATCTCTTTTCCTCACAGGGCCCTTACCTCCTGGTCTCCAGACAAACAGCATGTCTGAGCGTGACACTAACCAACACTGATTTTACAGAGTTTGCTAGGTGGCTGCAGGCTGGCACCAAAGCACAGAAGGGGATAGAACATGACCTTTCAAGTCAGATCTGGATTCAAACCCAGCCCCAGCACTGTAATCTTGGATGAGTTTCATTAATGAGGATGATGATAGGGTTGTCACTGAGGTTTATGCTAAATGGTACACACACAAATTGCCACAGTGTAAAAGCCTGTTCCTTAGCAGTCCTGATGTTGCTATCATTACACTACCTCAGTCATTAATAAGTTTGTAAGCAATAACACTTTTCTTCCTTTTAATTTGTCAGAGGTCATGTGCACTCACTGAAGAGAGAAAGAAGGAAAGTAAGAGATGGTAACACGGCAATCCCTTCTCCACTTTTCCTTTCTAAATTTTGGACATGTGCTCACATGTGTCCCTCATGTTTTTCAAACTGCCAGGTTTTAAACTCAAACCATGCAGTCGGCCATGTGGGATCAGCTGCTTTAACCACCACCACATAGACTGGCCCATACTAACACTGCAAACATACCTTGAAACAATTCTTCCACTCCTAAGCCCCCTCAGAGCAACAGAAAAATAGTATAGAGAAACTACTAGTTTCTCCACAGTGTTTATTACTTCCTATTTAGTACCATTATCATGATTTCTCACTAAACATATTACCACCTACTTGAAAGATAACATTCTATAACCTCCCATGCAGCTAGGTATACACCTGACAAAGTTCAGGCTGATGAGATATAAATGAAAGTAGTGTGAAATTTCTAGTAAGCATCTTGAAAAGGAGGAATCATTCTCTCTTTCTTTCTGCTTCCTCCATCTTGTTAACTAGAACACTGATGTGAAGACTGGTGCTCTAGCAGCCATCTTGGATTATGAGGACAAGTTCTCAGAGCTAGGAGTCTGAGTCTCACTATCTTCCTCTAATGGCTGTAACTATCCAAAGGCTGCTTATTCCTGAATTCTTTTATATAAGATAGAAGTAAACTTTTTTCCTCATGTAAATTATTATTTGGGTGTTTGCTATTCTAAGTAGATGAACTCTAACTTAGGCATCTATTTTTGCTATGCCTCTTCTGACTGAACTCAAGCACCAGTCAGATTGAGTAACCTTCCCCCCACCCCTTTTCTTCATTTAACTTGACAGAAAATAATCTCAGAGTAGACATTCTGATTAGCTGAACTTAGATCGACTGCCTACTCTGACTCTACCAAGGATGATGAGGGACATCAACTCTGCCTTCAGGATGCAAAGGGACTAGAGGTGGTACTGACAAAAACACACTACAAAAGCCTCCATTCCTCGTTCCCTGTTGAGCGTGTCCCTCTGGATCCGCAGCAGGAGCAGAAATCAGCGTGACTGCAGTATGAGTGCCAGGATCTTAGACTGCCAAGTAGGAATACACAGCATGTTCATCATGGGGCTACTTGAGCAATTGGTATGGAAGCACATACCTGTAGAACAGAAGAGAGTTTGGGGCTATTTTGTTCAACATTTATTGCAAGGGTACTAAATGCCAGGCTTGTTCTAAACGCTGGAGACACAGGGATGCACAGGCAATTGTTCTGCCTGATACTTACAGCCTAGAGGAAGGTGTATAAGCTGACAGCCAAATGTGATGAACACCGAGGTAAAGATGTGGATGGGGACTTATTGAAGGACATAAGGGCAGCATGTAACCCAGACTGAAAAGACTAGAGGGGAGGAAGGCTAATTGCCTGGAGTGAGGCACACTTTAGTCAAACTTTGAAGCAGAATAGCAGTTTGGCAGAGTAGAAGAGGAAGCAGAGGGAAGAATAGTTGGAAGGCCATGAAAGGGAGAGAGAACAGAGCATGTCTGGGGAGCACAGGTTACACAGTAGGACATATTAGAGCCCAGAGTGAGAGGGAACATGGTAGGAGATGACACTGCAGAAATGGGCCAAGAACAAGCCATGCATGACCTCATAGGATATGGAACAGAGCTTGGAATATATCCTGTTACTAAGAGAGAGTCATTGAAGCATTGTAATCATAAAGAAAGCCATGATGAAATATGCATTTTTGAATGATTAGAATGCTTACTCCATGTGGGAAATGGATGGTGGGTAAGGGGACAGGAGTCAAAGCAATGAGGAGATTACTGAAATCATGAAAGCAAAAATAATGCTGTCCTAAACTGAGAAAAGAATTGCTTTCCAAAATCAAGCCATGTTCTCCTTCTGGCCAGTTCCTAATTCTGCCCCACCCCAACCCCAGTGAAAACCCAAAACATAATGTTGAATTGCAGGCATCTCTGCATGAATTCAGAGGAATAGAGGCCAAGTGTACAGATTTCTGGGGACCTCACTTGATACTGAGATGAAGTATCAAAAAATTAGCAGTTAGCACAGTGCTTCTTTGACCCTCTTTCTGGGATCTCCATGGTTTCTAACAAAGCCATCCTTTTTCAGGAGCTGGAAAGTTGACAAATCAGAATGCCATGGCTTGTAAGAAGGGCATTCTAAACAAATTCAGGGGGAATGAATGCATGAATGCATCAACTAATTGCATTTTTGGATTGTGGCTACTCCATTTTCTATAGTTAAACATCAGGGTGAGGAAATTTTTTACCACTTCCCAAATCAGCCTTTCTTTTTGAAGTTTGCCTTAAAAAAACTAGACAGTATTATTGACCATCCCTACCTCTCTGCTCTACTCAAAGAACTGAGCAATTATCCTCCATCAGAAATGGTATCTGGGACAGGTGTGAGACAACCTATAGCCTGGCTTTTTTTTTTTTTTTTTTGGAGAGGTTTTTGCTGTAGGGAACCTGCACTCACCAGACAGACAGAGAGAGACAGAGAGACAGAAAGCAAGAAATCACATCCTGTGGGGGATGGCCATGCCGCAATCCCTTCTCCTCCATTCTCCTCTCGGGATCTTGGGCAACACCGTACACGC
>NW_006159934.1:3088938-3104325 GCF_000334495.1 Tupaia belangeri chinensis
ACAACCTTTAGCCTGGTTTTTTTTTTTTTTTTTTTTTTTGGAGAGGTTTTTGCTGTAGGGAACCTGCACTCACCAGACAGACAGAGAGAGACAGAGAGACAGAAAGCAAGAAATCACATCCTGTGGGGGATGGCCATGCCACAATCCCTTCTCCTCCATTCTCCTCTCGGGATCTTGGGCACACACGTACATGCGCCCAGCGTGAGTTTTAAGCCACCAGGTCCGGGACATGAACCGCGGTAGACTACATGAGAGTCCAGCAACATAGCCAGTATGCTAACTGCTGGTCCCTAGCCTAGAATTTTAAATGATCTTATAGTTTTTAATGACAGCAGAGGCAGATAATTTAGGAAATATATTTTTGTAAATGCTGTAAATGCAGAATAAAAGTCAAGTAGATAGATAACATGTGGAACTTGAATTATCAACACCTTGTTACTCTATAAAAACCTTCACTAAGCTGTCGGTGTATACTTCGAGCCCTGTGAGAAGTAGATTTTTTCCAGGTATAGCAATTGTCCTGGTGAGAATTAATTCAGCAAAGGAAATAATGTGCCATATGCCTCGCATAGTCAGTGTTTATATTTATGCTGAATTGTCAATTATGGGTTTATTCCCTTTCCATCCTGCTTCTTAACCTTCTGAAAGAAGAAAAGGTAGGTTCCCAGGGTAAATCCATATGCAGGATCATCAAGCAGATGTTGACCTACATCTCATATTCAAGGAGTTCTAAGAGTATTCCACCAATGCCTCACTTTCCTTCTCTCCGCAATCCAACACATTGATTAGCATCCATGGGTCTCGTGGTCTCTGAGACACCCCCAGGGCATTTTTGGTGGCCGCCTCAATATCCAGGACTAGGGCATTCAGTGCTCAATCACACAAAACAGTAGCACAAACTAATGTTCAGTCAGAAAGCATCTGTGAATCGCATATGTAAAATAAAATAGCAATAAAATGGAATTTTAAAAAAAGTATCTGTGGACCACCTCACATCCAGCAGCATGGCTACTGTGAAATTAATAATTAAAACAAAATTACAATTGTTGATGAAAATGTGGAGAAATTGGAACCCTTGTGCATTGTTGGTGGAAGTGTAAAATGTAATGCCACTATGGAAAATAGTGTTCCCTCAAAAGATTGAAAATACAGTTCATGGCTCAGCCAGGTGGTATAGTCTGTTGTATGCTAAACTGCAGTACTAGAGGCCACAAAGCTGTCTGTGGTTCAGATCCCTGCATGGGCCTGAAAACACATCAAGTATGCATGCAGGTACCCAAAATCCTAAGGAGCTAGAGCACCGGGGAAAGGCCCTGCTGACATAAGACATTTTGAGGGTACTTTCTCTCTCAATCTCTCTCTCTCTCTCTCTCTCATACAAGTACATGCTCTCTATTGTTTAAAAAAAGAAATAAAATTTTTTAAAAAAAGAAAAAGAATGACCATTTCTGGGTATGTACCCCAAATAATTGAAAGCATTGTCTCAAAGAGATATCTGTACAACCATGTTCACAGCAGTGTTATTCACAAGGGCCAAAAGGCAGAGAAAACCCACATATCCACGAATGATGAAGCGATAAATAACGTGATCTATACATACAATGGACTATCATTCAGCCTTAAAAAAGGAGGGCATCCTGATACATGCTACGGCATGGGTGATCCTTGAGGATATCACACTAAGTGAAATAAGCCAGTGGCAAAAAGATGAATGCTATCTGGTTCCGCTCATACGGAGTACCTAGAGTAGTTAAAGTCATAAAGACAAGGTAGAATGGCAGTTTCCAGGAACTGTAGGGGAGACAGGAATGGGGAGTTAGAGCTTCAGTTTTGCTGATGAAATGTCCTGGAAGTGAATAGTGGAGGTACATAACAACGTGAATGTACTCAATACCTCTGCACTGTACACTTAAAAATGGTTAAGATTTTATGTTATATATATTTTCCCACAATTAAAAAGGAGTGAGGAAGCATCTACAGGTCTGTAGGAGAAAGGCTATACCAGAATACATTATGTGACCATTTTTCACATAGACAAGAAGGGTCTTCTCTTTTTCTCTGCTTTCTCAGCCCCTTTTTCCTCTCTCTAAGCTGTTCATTCCAGGAATGCAGATTATCCCTGTGTTCTCAGAGTTTGGGGGATCTCTAGTTTAACCTCCTCCCATCCCAAGTAGATCATTTGTCACCAAGATTTCAGCCACTTCAGGTCACAAGGAGCCCCAAACAAGAAGTACAGATTCCTCCTTTAAATTTCAGACTCACCTTTTCATTTGTGCATGGGAAACTTGACCCTACATGTCTCACAGAGAACCCAGTCTCTCCCCAAACACATTCTTCTCTGTATTCTGATCTTAATAAATAGTATTTCTTCTGACCTAGACTCCCACATCCGAGTCCTAAGCCTCCTTCCTGAGCCCTGCATGCTTCTCCCTTTCCCAACTTCCAGGACCAATCCTTTCATTTCAATTCTCAAAACTTTCACTCTGTCCTATTCACTTTTCCCCTCCAAGTGCCCTGGCTGGACCCCAACTCCATCTGTTCCCTAGACACAGGTTTTTAAAAATAGCAGAGTACTCTGGATATTGCTAAGACCACATGGAGGTCCAGGTTTGAATCCCAGCCCATCCTAAAAACCAGGTCACAGTGGTACACACCTATAGTTCCAGATACTCAGAAGACTGAAGCAGAAGGATCATGACCCAGCAAGATCCTTCCTAAAACACAATATACAAAATACACAACACACTTTACAAAATGGGCAATGACGAAGGCTTCCCAGAGGAGAGGGTGTGTTCCCAGACAATTTCACACATGTGTCAGCCTAAAAAGGTAAATTGATGCAAAATGTGTGAAGCAAAAAGAGCTTATTGGGGCATAAATTTGAAGACTGTACCTGGCATACAGCCCAGATGAACACATTCAGGTTGCCCTAAATATGTGTTCTGAGGTCTTACAATTCTTAAGTGGGTTTTAAAGGCAAAAAACACAAGAGGGAGGAGGTTTATGTCATTGTTTTGGGGATTAGTAAGGAGGATCAATCTATACCACCTTTAGTAGTTGGTGTTATTGTTGGCATCAGCTGGACAGCGGCAGATATCCTTCTGTCAGCTTGCAGTAGTCTTTGCACAAGGGAGAGGTTCTGGCAAAGTCTTGGTGACAGCTCTTGTTATCAGGCATACCTGCATGAGAAAGTGCCCCTTCCATGACCTTTCCTGGCTAAGTTCAGTCAGCATTGACACAATGACTATTTTATTCTAAAAACTTTCATATATGATTACTCCACCCACCAACTCACTTAAATAAAATTGTACCGTCTTTTAACCAGAAAAAAAAAAGGACATTTGCACTAACAAACTAAATGCATTAGCCAGTTTCCACACTGTCTGCTAATTCTGATTTAAGAACATGAACATTTTGGAATCAGTGTAAAATATGAATCCCAAATACCTCATTTAATAGCTATGCAGCATTTCTTAGTCTCAGTTCTATCACCTGCCAAGTGGGTACAATAATACCTCTTATCTCATAGCATTTCTATGAGGATTAATTTAAATAATGTCCATAACATTCTTAGCTGCCTAGCACAAAGCCCATTCTCAGGAAATGGAGCCATTACTACTGTAAAGGGAAGGGATACACATACGCCTTTAAACTTAGTAGAGCTAGTGCAAGCTGGCTCCGGGAGGCACCACAGTAGTTCTGTATGGTAACAGTGTTGTGATGAGCCAGGTCTGAACAATCGTTCTCCATGGCTCACAGCCCATCTTTCTGCCAATTCAGCATCATTGAGCTGCCTCCAGCTACTTGTTTTTGAGTTGCCTACAGATATTCAGTTGGTTAGGAAGAGAAAAGAGGAATGCAGATGGAAGACCTTGCAGGCATCTATCTCTTCTTTCTGGTACTATTTCACAGGATCCTGAGTGTTCCAAGCACATGGCAAATAGATCTCCATCCATCAAGAGCTGTTCCTGTGGGCTGTGATTGCTGTATACTTGAGGAATGTCAGAGTCAGATCACTGGAGATGTCAGAAACAAAATAGGGGAGATTAAATGAGCACAGAGAAGTGCAGAATGAAGCAGTAGTTCCTCTTCATCTGAGTAGAAAGAAGAAACAGAACACACACACACACACACACACACACACAAATGCAGCAAGGTTGACATTAGAAAGAAGCTTCACCATCAGCACTTCTCATGACCTTGGTGTGGAGTGTGGAGCATAGGATGATCTCAGAAAGTTCTCAGAATATTTTCCTTTGCACAAGGAAGATCCATAGTCTTGTCCAAGGTGGGAAGACTCCCCTACATCTCAGAGAGCCCAAATATCAATAATAATTAAACTAGACCCAGGTTCTAAAGCCCATTCACCATCAATATCACCTGGGTACTTGTCAGAAAGGCAAATCTTGGGTTTCATCCAGAACTTCTGAATCAGAGGACAGGAACCCTACCATTTTTGCTTCAACCATCCTCCCAGGTGGTTCTGATGCATACTTGGTCTAGAGAGTACGTGGGAAAGCTAATACTGCATTTAGAGGAGGAGCCAGGGATGCTGTGTACAGTAAAAAAATGACCCCTCCCACCCCCAAATTCCAGTAGAGTCCTGTCTGAGAAATGTGCTGCAATGCTTCTCTTCAGCAAGGTGCTTTCCCATTAACATATTTGTAAGGAATATATGTATGGGGAATTGATTTGGTTTGGTTTGGAACTACCTCTCCAACCAAACCATCCATCGTGACCCCATCAATTATCCACATCACATGTCCGCTCCCAGAATGCCTCCAGGAATGCCCTATTCTACTACCATCCACCTACTCAACATTCAGGCTCAGTGCATACTCCTAGGACTCCTAGACTTCTTACATACACCTGGGATGTCTTACTGCACTGAATCATTTTCATATTTGATCTCCCCTTCTAAACACCAAGTTTAAGTACATGAACTTTGACCACAATTATGGTTGGAATCCTAATTCTACAATTTTTTAGACTTATCCCTGGAATCACATTCACTGGAGAAAAATAGACATTGGGCTTCTGCAGTCAGATTAGCTACTCCTATTCCCGTATGGAGAAGCAAGAAAGCTGATGGAGAGCTCCTGAAGAGTGGAGGTCTTTTTGTCAAATGCTCAGAACACTAGAGATCCTGTGAAATGGTACCAGAAAGAAGAGATAGATGCCTATAAGGTCTCCCATCTGTATTCTTCTTACTCTGACACCAGTACTCCCAGTAGGAAGGAGAATAGAAGACTTCCCTCTCCTCTATGGTAAAATGATTTATGCTGAGATAAGTGGTCTCTCAATGAGACAAAAAGTTTTTCACCCCCAAGAATCTTCATCTGGACTGGGGATAGATGTTGTACCTAGGTCATGTCCGTGAACAGACACCCAATGTTGATGTGAAGGCTAAGTCTACATTCTGTTGGTGTGAAAAGGTAAGCCCACTGATGAGTGTGAGAGCACAGACAGAAAGCCCCTGTGAGCCTGGGGATCTATGCAGGACATCTTCATGAAGACCCTTGAGCTAAGACTTAAAGCACCACAGGAAGTTAATCAGGTAAAGATAGGCATGAACAACTCCACAGCAATCAATGAGCATTATCAGCAGAAGCCTGAAGAAGTCAAACTGCATGTCCAGAGAACTGTCCACTCGTAGCTTGGTTGCTAGGACATGGATTTTGAAAAGTCAAGGATGGCAGAATGTTAGGCTGAGATGGTCAGCAGAGACCAGATATCGAGTTTCCTGCTTATCATAAATTTAAAATTCGAGAGGAAGTCGCTGGAGGTTTTACTCATGTGCCTCTATATAATCAGGTTTGTTTTACAGATAAAATAATAACGACAGCATTTATCAAGCACATTCACTAGGCCAGGCATTATTCTCTGCTCTCTACACATATTATTTCATTTCATTCTTAGTACTCCTTAGGAGAAGATAATTTACCTGGTTATAGGTGGGGAAACAGGTACAGTGTCCAAGGTCACACAGTTAGTAAGTGAAAAATGGAGGATTTGAACATAAGCAGTCTGGCAATAAAACTGACATATTCATCACCATCATGATTGTCTATTGTCACCATCACTATTGTCTCACTTCAGTTTCTCATACATAAACAAAATTAAGGGATGGACTGGAATATTTTTCTAAAGATTTAAAATAAGTTAGAGCTACCTTTCAAATTCAGGGGCCCAGCAGGCAATGTGGTGGTTAAGGTACTGGACTCCCACATGGCCAACCACAGTCTGAGTCCTGGACCCAGTAGCTTGAAACTCATACTGAGTGCATATGTGCATGGCCCCCCAAGAGGAGAATGGAGAAGAGATTGCAGCATAGCCAACCTCCCCCTACCTCCCCTCCACACACACACACAGGGTGCATTTTCTTGCTTTCTCTCTATATATCTTTCTTTGTGTCTCCAGCAAGCACACATGCCTTATAACAAAAATCTTTCTTTAAAAAAAAAAATCAGGTCCTAGGTATGTTACTTTAAGAACTCTCTGATTTCCATTTGTTCTTTGACACATGACAAAAAGTGATTTCTTGTAGAGTTTCTGGATTAAGAGATGAAGCATATGAAATGTCTTGACACAGTCCAATGAGTGCTTGCCAACTCTGATCAACTCTTGGCATTGCCTTTCACACTGGGATGAAAATGTTCCCTTGTTACAGGATTCTCTGACATCTTAAAAGCAAGGAGCTGGATAGATTTTGGGGTGGACAGGCCTCTGAGATCACACTAGACACACTGGAGAGACTGCAAAAGCAAATCTGATCTGGAACTTAGTTTAGTAAGAATGGTGGGATTTACACACTGCCATTGTTGAATGAAAGAGGGAAGTGACTCAGCCGTAGTGGCGTAATCAGTAGTGTACCGAACTGCAGTGCTAGAAGCCACATGGCTGGCTATGGAGTCAGACTTCAAGTTGCCCTCAATACACACTGGATGCATACATACCCAAGATCCTCACAACCTGAAAGGTGGTGGAAAGGGGAGCATGGCATGATGTGACTCTGTTGGGGAAGTCTCTCTCTCTCTCTCTCTTTCTCTTACGTACATTTATGCCTGCTCTCTTACAAATAAACAAATGTTAAAAAAAAAAAAAGAAAAAGAAAGAGGATCAGCAGATGACATGATGGTTATGTGGCTGGATTCTCACATAGTCGATCATGGTTCAAGTCCCAGACCTGGCAGCTTAAAACTCATGCCAGGCATGTGTGCATGCATGCCCACAATGGAGAATAGAGAAGCGATTGTGGTGTGACCAATACCCCAGGGGGTGATTTCTCACTTTCTGTCTCTCTCTGTCTCTCTAGCAAGCACAACTGCCCTCTAGCAAAAAGCTCTCTCTAACAAAAAAAGGAGGGCCAACCCTAATGTATTTTGGCTAAGTGCTATGCATAGAGAGCAAAATCCCACATGGGACCACAGTGCAAAGCCTAGCTGTGGAGGCTTGAAAAGCATGATGTCACATGTGGGTGCATGCCCAAGATCCTGACTGGGTGGATAAATGGAGGAAAAAGGATTATGGCCCAGCCATGTCCCATTGTGAGATCCTTTCATGCTCTCTCACTCTCTCTCTTGTTTCCCCTCTCTACTGAGCACATAGCCCTCTGTAAATAAAACATGTCTTATAAAAAGAGAGAGAGAGAGAAGGACTAAGTGAGGGAGGATCGAATGAATGTGATTGTGTAACATTGAAAGACAAATGGGAAAGCGATTCCAGGACATTAGAATTACCCAGACATGTACAGGCTCCTTTGTTCCCACCAACTTCTAGGAACAAAAAGACATGTCCACACTATTACAAAAGGGTATTGAACTGACTTATCAACTCACTGAAGGACTCATTTATACACTTATCTATTGGGAAAACCTGTCAGGAGGGTATGAATGAGGACACGGGGAAGGGGGACAACCTCAACTACTGGGAATTAAACGCTCTGATGTGAGTAAGTACCATTCATTTAAGGCAGGAGGTCCTTACCTAAGTTTTGCAGTCATCAATTTGGAGGGAAAAAAGAACGTACATCTCAAATTTTCCCTTACCAATAACGGAAACTTAACATTTCCTTCAATTACAAATGCAGACAATGAATAGTAGACTTCGCAGCACCTGAGACTATCTCTAATAGAAAACACAAGTATTTTTATGTCACATCATACTTGTGTCGATATCACAAAATATCAATTATACTCATCCTAACTTCAAATAGACTCATTATTCGTCAAATAGTCATTATTAGCCCACAGCTAGAACTTGTTACCTACTGTGTTAATAAGAAGCAGACCTGTGTCTATATTGCAAATTTGTTTTTGTGATGTTATGATAAATAGCTTAAACATAATTAGTTTCTTCTTTAGTCTGAGTAATTATATTTTATTATTTAGAAATAGTACTCTGAGAAGGGGTCCAAAAGCTCAACAGACAGCCAGGGGTTCGCAGCTTAAGTGCAATGCAATGAACTGCACTTAAAGAACCCAAAGCACAGGACCTAGCATTGCAGAATGTGCACGTGCCCATGGCCCTAAGGAATGTAGACTCTCCACAATGAGGAGGAGGGAGAGAAATCCCCAAGGGAAGGAGTAAAGGGAACTGACTGTACAGAACACCTAGTTCATGTCACATACAGTACCTTATGGCAAATAACCTCATATGGTCCTGACAGCAACCTCATAAAGTGACAGCAGCTTTCCCCATTTTACAGAATAGAAATTATGGCTCAGAGATGTATAATCATACTGCTAGAAAATGAAGGACTTAGGTACAACTCAAACCTATGTCAGTTTGATTTTCCACTCTCTGCTCATAGCATTGACAATGAGACCTAGCTTCAACATAATTGCTGGACAAAGGAAGAGGTCGAGGCATCTACCAGAGAAGAAGTCATAGTGGGTGGTTATAGAGGTGCAACACCCAGATAATCCTTTTATGAGAAGCTACAGGGAAGTGTCCAGCCTCCTCACCCAGAGCACCATTGCAGCATTTGCTCTGAAGGACACACTCTTCCCAGGGTATGCCCTGACAATAGCTGATACTGTGCAACATGATAACTCGAGCCAGATCATTCCAGCTTGATGAAACAGGTTTTCTTTACTGGGCACCTGCCCAGTAAATTCTGAGGTATGTCCCATTCAATCTTTCTCCCTTCCCTCTCTTCTTTAATGTGTGCCAGATAAGAATTGTGGTATTAAGACTCTCTTAACCCACCCTTGCTCACCCTCACTTTTACTCTTCACAGGGATATCCTTCAATAAATTTCTTGGGTGTCTGCTTCCATCTGGCTGCTTGCTTCTCATTAGACCCAAATTAACATACCACTCAAGCCTAAGAAATTTGCAACTCTGGGCCTCTGTGATAGGCCATCAAAAGGAAGTCTGTTTCTTGAGATCATTTTGTGGGTTAGAAAGGACAACCAATCCACCTTCCAAGGACTGTCATGTGGGGAGTACATCTTGGGAAAATAAGTAGACATGCCACAAGGAAGGTTATTGAGGCTTATAACAGCTTAGTAATTCTGATAAATGTCAGGGCTGGATGGTGCTACAGCAGTAACACCACACTCTGCAAGGCTGACCTACACAGGAAGGTTCCAGGTTAATGTCTGGAGACCTCCTTAATATTTAGGGAATGTATATACCCATGACCCAACACTGACCAAAGCTGGGGATAGACTGTGGCATGAAGTCTTTCTTGAGAGAGTCTCTCTCTCTTGTTCATGGAAAAAAAAAAGAAATATTTTTAAAAGTCAGGATAATGTTTATATTTGATAGAGAGTAGTTTGGGAGTGGGCACAAGAAGAGATTTTTGGTAATGTTCTGTTTTTTAGTCTGGGTACTGATTAAATATGTGCTCAGTTTGTGATAACTCACTGAAATTTTATTTATAGTTTGTGCAGTTGCCTTTTCATCTTTTTTCACTCATTAGAAAGTTGGGGGGTTTATTATTATTTTTATTTGTTTGTTTGATATATAGATATATTTGGAGCATCTAGCAACTCTCCCATGGAGGCAGGATTGAGGGGTTAGTGTCTATAAGCACAGGGTGCAGTGCATTAATTAATGGCGTATTAGGGAGGTGTTCCAGGAATCCCTGATTGCACTTGGTCATGGTTCTTACCAAAGAACTGTAAGGCTATTTATCTTGGGGTCCTGAGTTGTTAACAAAGGTTCTAGGCCTATTTCAAATATATACCCTTTATAACCAAACTTCAGTTAAGTGAATAAATGACTTCCTTATATCTTGACATTTTGGATATGTCAGAAAGAGAAGAAATAGAGAGTTCTACAATCCTCAGTATCGCCTGTGGCAGGATTCAGTACTTGACTTTGAAAGCGTAATGTGTAGCTTGCAGAGAGAATGAATCTGCCCGGGTGGAGAAATGTGGATATATGTTTGACAAATCAATTCCCTTTCTTGGAGGAGGAGAAGGGAGGCTCCCACGGAGGTCAGGCAGCTCAATTACCAGAGGCAAAGCAGGGCAGAGGAGGTCTGCAGAATCAAGGGGCCTCCTCACACTGATGCTTGCACGGGGACCTGCTGGCTTCACCTGGTCGGCTGGGAACCACCACAGCGAGCCTCTGAAATTAATGACATCCTCACCTCTGTGAGCAGGGGCAGCCTCTGCCTCAGTCTCACAGGTTCAGAAACATCTCTCAGCTAAAAGGCATGGAGCTCTCTGATAAACAGGGAAAGGCTTCCATTGGATCAGAGGCGCCTACACAATAGTTGCTTTCTCCTGTTCATTCAGTGACTCTCCGCCCCTAAGGCACTCTTCCCTTTAGTGCCATGATTGGGGTCATTTACCTCTTACTTGTAGGCAGAGGGAGCTAGCGTTTTGGCACCCAGGCAAGTTACAGAAAATATGCCCTCAGATCAATAGCAGCACATTAAAAGACAGTGTACTAGAAGGGTTAAGTGCCTGGGTTAAAACCATAACTCTACTACTCAGTAAAAGTATGACCTTCCACTAGTTTCCTAACCTTCCTGTACCTCAGTTTCCTGATTCACTGAAAATGCATATTCATCATAGTACTTCAGAGGGTTATGAGAATTAAATGAGTTAGACCACAGTTTAGAAGTGCTCAGCACACCAGGCAGGGGCACAGCAGTAACACACTGGACCCACATGGGGAATGTCCTGGGTTTGCGTCCTGAGATATCCCTGAACATGCTAGGTACATACCCACGTCCATGATTAGTGCTGGTTAAGGCTGGAGGTAGAATGTAGCATGAATATCTTGTTAAGGGTATCTGTCTCTGAAGGAAAAAAAAGGAAAAGAAAAAGAACGCCTAGCAATTGATCAACACTAGCTACTACTGTTCCATTTGCTATCAGTGCTAGTCACTGAATATCTCTTACAGTAGTTCCAGAGAAAGAAGTTGAAAGACGAAGTGTGTGTGTTTTTGTTCTTGGCTTCATTTATCCGGTTAATACAGAAAAAGAATAGCTCAGAAAAATAAGTAGGAATGAACAGAATTGCAGATTCTAGAACTGCAGCTATGTAGACCTTGAAGAATAAACTTTACAGGCGAAGAGTACATAATCTAACTAAACCTTTACGGCAATAAACAAATGAACAGTTTGGCCTCCACTCATTGTTGATATTTCTGAATGTCTTTTCAACTGTGCTTGGAGGCTCAGCTCCACAAAAGGAGCCTGAGAAGGTCTGCAGCCCAGTTTTAGAGGATAACCTACTGTAATACCAGTTGAAAGACCTAATGTATCCATTCTTATCACTTACATCTGATTCTCTGTCTTATCTTACTTCCTCCCTCAAATTCCCAGTCCCTGTCCCGTTCTCTGTTCAAATTCCATAATTTTTAGCTTCCTATCTTGCCCCCGCCCCCACCCTTCTGGAGACCAGAGTCATTCTCCTGAACCCTGGTTCCCACAGTTCTGTCTTAACCAGTTGCTACCAGATCTTTTGGAAGCTGAAAATGTGAGTCTCTGGATATGACAGTCAGGCAATCCTGCATCTGTGTGTGACATTGTCCTGTGACTCACCAACTAATTCCTGATTCTGCTCATCTGTATTTTCTCTAATTATCTTATGCCCTGGACTGGCCATTTTATATGCCACAACTTAGTGACTTAGAAATAGTTATTTCCAGTTCAATATTCCTCAGGAATCCCATTTCTGATCTCACCTTTGACTGAATTCGATGCTCAAAGTTGAACACCATGCTCCAAATGGTATCTTGTAAGGGCAACATCTCTTCCTAAACTGCATTACCATTAACGCTGCCCAAGATTCTGCTGGCTTTTTCATTATGTGTCTTTTTTCCAGCCCATGGCCACCCTCAGCACACAACCAGCATCCTTTAAGCACCAGCTCCAGGCATCATTGCCCCGTGATTTCCCACATTCCTTCTTCTCTTTACTTATGCACTGTGCTTCCTGAATTTTCCAGATCCCACCTGCTCCTGACCTCAGTGTTTCCTTATGCTACTCTGATATGACCTATGGCTTCACTTCCAAACTAAAATCTCACCCTTTATTTTGTTATTTCAGAGAGAGGATTTTTGCTATAGGATGCATGCACTCACCAGAGAGACAGAGAAAGAAAGAAAGTGAGAAGTCACCACCCCAGGGGAATGTCCATGCTATAATCCCTTCTCCATTTTCCTCTCTGGCTTTGGGGCATGCATGCACAGGCGCCCAGTGTGAGTTTTAAGTTTCCAGGTTCAGGACTCAAACCACAGTTTACTATGTGTGAGTCCAAACATAACCATTATGCCATCTGCTGGTTCCTCACCGATGTAATTCTTTGAATTATATGTTTCCAGCAAATGGAATACCCTAGCCCAAGTCAGCCTGGCCAATAGGATATCCTGGCATGATTCATGTAGCTAACTTTCATATGACAGCAGTCATTTCGTATGACAGTCCCTTGGTGTCCAAGATTAAATCCATTCTGGATACCAAAATCTGCAGATGCTTAAGTCCCTTACATAAAATGATGTAATATTGGCATATAACCTACACACTAAATCATCTCTAGATTACTTATAATACCTAATGCTATATGAATGCCATGCAAATAGTCATTATACTACATTGTTTAGGGACTAGGGACAATAAAGAAAGCCTTTACGTGTTCAATACAGATAGGCCTATATAGCGAATATCAGCAAAAACATAACATTTCAGTCAGTAGTTGGTTGATGGTCCCCTGAACACAGAACCCACAGACATGAAAGGATACTGTACACCCCAATTCAGAGGAGAGACATTGGCCTCTTGTCACACTGTGGGCTCAGAATGAGTTTGCAGTCCACAAAAATGCCCAGATGTTTCTCACATGAGCAATTTTCAAGACAAAGATCCCTCATCCTATTATATATCTGGACATTTAATTCACTATAACTACATATAATTTTTAATAACTTGTTTTAGAGCCATTGGGCACAAAATTGAATTAGTCATAATCTTGGATTAATGACACACTATCATGACTGAGTCTATACTGGTTGTCTTCTGATTTATTTCATTAACATCTATTTATATAGCAATCCATTTTTTAAAAAAAATGTAATGAAGACTCATGAACCTGGATTAAGCCCTAAGAGTGAGACTATTAAAAATAACCTATAGGGACCAGCAGATGGCATAATGGCCATGTTGCTGGATTCCCATGTAGTCAACTGTGGTTCGAATCCCGGACACAGTGGCTTAAACTCATGCCAGGTGTGTGTGTGCATGCCCAAGATCCCGAAAGGAGGATGGAGGAGAAGGGATTGTGGCATGGCCATCCCCCCAGGGGGTGATTTCTCACTTTCTGTCTCTCTATCTCTCTCTGTCTTTCTGGTGAGCGCATGCACCCTATAGCAAAAACCTCTCCAAAAATAAATAAATAAATAACCTATAAATAAAAGAATTGAGTGCTGGTCCCATGTCCTAGTAGTTTGTTGCTTTTTTTTTTTTTTTTTGAATTATTTTATTTAACTTTATTTATTTATTTTAATTCGACCAAAGAGAGGGGGAAAGTGAGAAAGCAAGCTACCAGTTCAGGGACTCAAACCGCGGTCAGCCATGTGGGAGTCCAGCACCCTTAATCACCACGCCACCTGCCAGCTCCAATGGCCTAGTAGTTAAAGGCCATGGCCTGTTCTGGTTTAAATCCCAGTCCCAGCACTTGAAAAACACTGGGCACATGAATGTACACATGCCCAAATCTGATAAGGTGAATAAATGGACAAGTGATTGTGGTTTGACCATTCCCCATTAAGGAGTTCTCTCACACTCTCTCTTTCTCTCTCTCCTCCCTCTCTCCCTTGTTTTCTTTCCTTTCTCCCCATATCCCTCTGGCTAACACAAATACCTCTGACAATTAAAAGAAAAAAATCATTGAAATAATTTTAAAATGATGTAAACAAATAAGAGAGTAAGAAAAAGCGATCTATGTCTACCTGTATGCTCCTTTCTTGTCCCATCTCATTAGTCTATAAGTGGTACTAGTAAAGGAATATTGCCAAACAGTTTCTTGGATGATCCATTCTGGCTTTACTTAATCATTGCCTTCCTTTCTAAGTTTAAACAAATTGCCAGATACCTGTCTGGTCTCACTTTGGGCAACTTTGCACTTTTATCTTCTCTTGCCACTTGTCTTAACCCAGGCTCTCTCTGTTACTCAGTCACTTGGAGCCCTGGACTTGGGACGGCGTTATCTTTCAAGGCTTTTTCTGGCACACATTAAGTGCTGACATCTCTTCCATTCCCCATAGTTTCTCTTCTCAATTTTCTTCCTGCTATTTCCACAAAACATTAGTTTGCAAACATCCCATTTTAGAACACTTTTAGTCTTTAGAAAGGCCTGCATGTGTGTGCATGCCAGATCTTTTTTAATCTTAAAGTTAAAATGCATACATCCATGTGCTTTTTTCTATATGAAAGATTACATCCCAATGTGTCACCCTTGACATTAAAGCTTGCCTGGCTTATACACCTCTACAATTGTCAGTTGTCTAATTTTTCTTCACAAATAATAGAAACAGAAAAAAAATACCTTAACATCTGCTGGGCTTTTAGGCAACTTGTTTTATGAGTTCAGCACCTGGGTGGTCTGGAGAGCTTTTCCTTGGTTTCCCCTAGGAAGAGAGTTCAGAGGGGGCTCTATACTCATCCTTTCATTGGGGAAATGATTCAAGCACACCTCGTTAATGCCAAAGGAAAGTGCATTCAAGATGCTTCTTTTGGTACATTTCTTTTTTTAATAATTATTAATTTAATTTGATTTACTACTGCCATATTTTTAATTTGCCGAGAGAGAGAGAGAGAGAGAGAGAGAGAGTGCAAGCCACCAGGTCCAAGACTTGAACTGTGGTCCTTAACCACCACATTACCTGCTGGTCCTCTGTTTCTTATTTTTAAACACAGGGTCTCAC
>NW_006159934.1:3104403-3127214 GCF_000334495.1 Tupaia belangeri chinensis
AGAAGGCAAAAGCAACAGAGAAAAAGCAAGAGTGTAGAAAGAATAGAGCTGGGAAAAAGAGAGAGGAGGAACCCAAACCCAGATGAGCAAACTGTCCATTGAAATCTACTCATGAAACTTCTAGAGTTTGCACTGCCAACCCATAGGGCAGGTCCTATAAAGAACACCAAAAGTGTATGAGATAAAGGGCCCTTAGCTGTTGCCAAGCTGACAATCATGTGATAATGTGACAGGGAAGGAGCCAGGAAACAAATGCTTGTAAATCAATCAGGGCATAGAGGCCTCCAAAAGGGTTCAGCCCCTTCAGACTGGTGAGTCTACTTATTAACTTGGCCACATAAATATTAGCGGTTGTATTATATACATAATAAAGAAGTATGGGTCATGGACTACATTATAATGCTAAGATATAATACCAATAAAATCTTATTCTCCCCATATCCCTCTGGCTAACACAAATACCTCTGACAATTAAAAGAAAAAAATCATTGAAATAATTTTAAAATGATGTAAACAAATAAGAGAGTAAGAAAAAGCGATCTATGTCTACCTGTATGCTCCTTTCTTGTCCCATCTCATTAGTCTATAAGTGGTACTAGTAAAGGAATATTGCCAAACAGTTTCTTGGATGATCCATTCTGGCTTTACTTAATCATTGCCTTCCTTTCTAAGTTTAAACAAATTGCCAGATACCTGTCTGGTCTCACTTTGGGCAACTTTGCACTTTTATCTTCTCTTGCCACTTGTCTTAACCCAGGCTCTCTCTGTTACTCAGTCACTTGGAGCCCTGGACTTGGGACGGCGTTATCTTTCAAGGCTTTTTCTGGCACACATTAAGTGCTGACATCTCTTCCATTCCCCATAGTTTCTCTTCTCAATTTTCTTCCTGCTATTTCCACAAAACATTAGTTTGCAAACATCCCATTTTAGAACACTTTTAGTCTTTAGAAAGGCCTGCATGTGTGTGCATGCCAGATCTTTTTTAATCTTAAAGTTAAAATGCATACATCCATGTGCTTTTTTCTATATGAAAGATTACATCCCAATGTGTCACCCTTGACATTAAAGCTTGCCTGGCTTATACACCTCTACAATTGTCAGTTGTCTAATTTTTCTTCACAAATAATAGAAACAGAAAAAAAATACCTTAACATCTGCTGGGCTTTTAGGCAACTTGTTTTATGAGTTCAGCACCTGGGTGGTCTGGAGAGCTTTTCCTTGGTTTCCCCTAGGAAGAGAGTTCAGAGGGGGCTCTATACTCATCCTTTCATTGGGGAAATGATTCAAGCACACCTCGTTAATGCCAAAGGAAAGTGCATTCAAGATGCTTCTTTTGGTACATTTCTTTTTTTAATAATTATTAATTTAATTTGATTTACTACTGCCATATTTTTAATTTGCCGAGAGAGAGAGAGAGAGAGAGAGAGAGAGCGAGCGAGCAAGCAAGCCACCAGGTCCAGGACTCAAACCGTGGTCAGCCATGTGGGAGTCTAACACCTAAATTCAACACGCCACCTGCCTGCCACATCTTTGGTACATTTCTAAAAGCAAAAATGCTTGATCTTAAAAGGCAATAAGGCAATGTATGAGGACCAGTGCCACAGCAAGCATTTATATATGAAGAAGGCAAAAGCAACAGAGAAAAAGCAAGAGTGTAGAAAAAAAAGAGCTGGGAAAAAGAGAGAGGAGGAACCCAAACCCAGATGAGCAAACTGTCCATTGAAATCTACTCATGAAACTTCTAGAGTTTGCACTGCCAACCCATAGGGCAGGTCCTATAAAGAACACCAAAAGTGTATGAGATAAAGGGCCCTTAGCTGTTGCCAAGCTGACAATCATGTGATAATGTGACAGGGAAGGAGCCAGGAAACAAATGCTTGTAAATCAATCAGGGCATAGAGACCTCCAAAAGGGTTCAGCCCCTTCAGACTGGTGAGTCTACTTATTAACTTGGCCACATAAATATTAGCGGTTGTATTATATACATAATAAAGAAGTATGGGTCATGGACTACATTATAATGCTAAGATATAATACCAATAAAATCTTATAACTGCTAATAAATTTTCATCATAGACAACAAGTTATTGTCATATTTATATAATTGGCCCAGAGTAAGTACATGGTTTTATCTGAAGTAAGTCAACATAGATTTTTAAAAGACATTACCATGAAAAACAACTGAAATATGTCTCTAGTTTGTGACCACCAAGTAGATTTAAAAAAAAAAAATAGACTCCCCATTCTCCTGCCTCAGCCTCCCAGCTGGAACTACAGGAATGTGCTACCATGCCTGACTTTTTTAGACAGAGACTCACTGTATTGTCCAGCCTTGTACTCACAATCTTATTGCCTCAGCTTCCTGAGATACTAGAATTATCACTGTGTACTACTACACCCAAACTTTAGGATGGACAGGAGATGGACCCCAGGCCTCCTATTGGGATCCCAGACTATGGAGCACAGTGTCTTAGCAGCATGTGGCCCAGAGATAGATAGATAGATAGATAAAATTATATATATATGATCTTCTCTGATCTCTCATATATATAAAATCTTCTCTGTTTTTCTCTGTGGAAACTACCTCCTCCCTACTCCCATCCCCCAAAGTGCCAACAAACAAAAGCACTCAAATCTTCAAGTGAATCAATCATCGAACAAATTTTGCTTTAATTGAATTATTCATAACTCTGTCTTCTTACCATAAATTAATCTGCAAATCTTCTTAACTTCTTTCAATTATCCAACATGAGATCTCACCCAAACTCAGAGACCATCAAAATAATTAAGTCTACCTATAATTGTTTTAAGAATTCTTTATTTAATGTTATTTATTACTATTATTATCATTTAATTTGCTCTAGGGCATGTGCATTCACTAAAGAGAGACAGAGAAAGTGAGAAAGTAAGCTGTCAGGTCCAGGACTTGACCATGAATGGCAATGTGGGAATCCAGTGCCTTAACCCCTACACCATCTTCTGGCCCCAAGACTACATAGAGGTTTTTAAAGAACTTGGAATGATGTATTGCCAATAAATGGTTTTGAAAAGTGAAAGGACAAACTGATCCAACAGCTACGGAATTAAGAAATGAATTAATTCAGGAGCTTTGAATCTCTAGGGAAGGAGTAATAAATCTGAATTCAGCATACTACCAACTCCAACTTTTCCCAGTGAGTACAGAACACTTGTTTTTACTTGTTTTCTGGAGACGAGGTCTATTATGTTGCCCAGGTCAGTCTCAAACTTGTGATCCTCCTGCATCAGCCTCCTGAATAGCTGGAACTATAGGACCCTCCACTACACCTGACATCTTTTTAGTTTTTTATTCACCAGAACAGTTGCTCTTTGGTTTTACTTCATTTCTGTTTGTGAAGACAGAGAATATGTGTACTTATTTTGATCAGGTAGCTATCTCACAGAGTACAAGGCAAGGAAGTTGCGCTTGTGTTGAGTAGTTGACTTATCATTTAGTGTGTGATCAGCACAAATCTCAAGGAAAGCTAGGGAGTCAGAAATTATGTGCTAAATAGAGTTTTTAGTTCCCTGGATCTGAAATACTCATTACTGCATACTTGAGGACTAACTTATTTATGAATTTTAGTGTCTAGAAAGATAGAGGTGGGAGTAGGGGACAACATTATAAAGCAAAATTAAACAAAGTGCTTGTTTTGAGGTATTATTTAATTAGCATATAATGTGTTATATTTCTTTAAAAAGCTTGATAGGGTTTTTTTTTTCTCTCAACTTAGTCTTCTTTCTCTTTCTTGTTATAAATATAAAGAACAATTCTGATGATTATGAATGAGAATACACAGTCCCTGATGGGATCAAGACTTCTAATTCTATTTTATCCCATTCATAAACCTTCCTAAGTAAACTATTGGTTAAATTCTAGTCCTGAATTATTCAGAGGGAAAAGCATTAAAATATCCTGTGAAATAAGGGAGAGTCTGTAATACATATTTAGTATTCTTTTAATCTGTTGTCCTATGTCAAGCCTTCCTAATCGTTCTCCCTGCCCCTAGACTCAGCAATCCCTTCAGTGGCATATAGACACACAACCCATTCTAAATAATCCCTTCATTTCTTCAGCAGCAGAAGGCAGTCTTCAACATACTTCGTTTCATAATAAAATCCTTTCTGAAGAGCTATTTTTAAAATGAGCAGCTGCTTTCAAGGAAAATTATAAATAGTACTTCATTAATTTGGACCTAGGCTCAATAATTCTCACATATGTGAGAAGAGTGTAAAAATGCCATATCTGATCCCTGATGAGCACAGATAATTTCAACTGTTATCACAACTGTTCTTCCACCCTAAGGGTATGGGTGGCCCATTTCTAAAACAGGTATATTTAAGAGTTTGATTTAAGTGGGACTAAAATGAATTAGCAAATGAAATCCTGGGACACAAGTGGGTAGGAAAGAGGACTACAAATAGGATGATACATGATTGAAAATATAAAGTATAATTTAACCCAACAAAGATAATGAAATTATTTTGCTCTATGCCTTCCAATAGTATGCATTGAATAGGTTCACATCACGTATGAAATAACTAAAAGAAAAAGAAAATGCTTTACCTAAAGGAATAGTAGTGGTTAGAAGCCAATGTTTGGGAGTTGAAAGATGGGGAAAGGTAGAAAGGAGGAGGAAGAAGGCAGAGTGGGTGAAAAGGAGACAGAGGGGAGAAGAATAAGATCACCATCTTGAATATTGAGAGGAAATAGTACAGTAGGAAAGAAAGCAGACTTAATTTATGACTCCACAGCAAGGAAAATTAGAACCGTTTCAAGGAATCTATTTTTCAGCTTACATAAGAAAGTGCTTTCTAGCCGTCAAAGCTAATATGGAATATATTTTATGGTACTGAGCACCTCATGAGAAGACTTATCCAAGCAGAGGCTGCATCACAACCCACCTGAGCTCTTCTCAAATGGATTGCTCGTAAACTCTGAGATTCTATGATTTTGTAATCACATCAATAGAACATGTCTGTGATAAAATCAACAACACAAGATAAAGTCAGGGACCAGCAGTTAGTGTAATGGCTATGTCGCTAGATTCCCATGTAGTGAACCGCGATTCGAGTCCTAGACCGGGTAGCTTAAACTCACACCAGGTGCATGTGCGTGCATGCCCAAGATCCCAAGAGGAGAATGGAGGAGAAGGGATTGTGGCGTGGCCATCCCCCCGGGGGGTGATTTCTTGCTTTCTGTCTCTAGGTCTTTCTCTGCCTTTCTGGCGAGCACACGTGCCCTACAGCAAAAACCTCTCTCTAAAAAAAGATAAAGTCAGTTTTCATTACTCATGGTAATTATATTCTATAAAGTCACTGCACACACTGAATGAGCAAACTGAATCATTGTTCCTAAGGAAAATACAGATTTAGGTTCCTTCAAGCCTCTGGTCATGATATTTTTGTTAACCAATCAAATATATCACTTTATTTTATGTGTCTTTCTGTTATGTAATATGTATTGTTGGTTTATAACACTGAATTCATAATCAGCAGCCCTTTAACTTACACTGAACAAACTATCTAATACACTCATTTTCTCTGTAAGATACACATCAGTATTCCTGCACTTACAAACACCAGCTAGCACATCAGTCCTTGCTTGGAGGCCATCTCGTACAGGAGAAATCATCAACAAATAAGTACAAATATACAAAAAGTGTAATGCCAAGTACCCCCTAAAAGGACACTTGTTTATGGTGTGAGAGCTGAGAAAAGAAGGCAGAAAATAGCCTTTTAAGACTTTAGCTGGGAACAGGCACAGCAGGTGACTCTAATCCTCCCAACCCCATACACATAACACGAATGACCATGAAAATGCCATTAGTATAGATTTTGGATTCCAAATAAGCTGTAGTAAGTAGGTAAATTCATAAATATAGAATCTGCAAATAATGGGGATTTACTATACTTGTAGAGAGAGGGAATAACAGGTAAATTGGTCAGGCAAAGGGTTCTCAATTAAAAGAAACTACTTTTAATTCTAAGGCCTCGCTTTACAGAATAAGGTCCAGTGGAATCTGTACTCTTAATGACCACAAATGTCAATGCTCATGTCTTTAGCTAGACAGCCAACTTGACAGCCCAGGCCATGAGTTTAGAAGCTTTGCCATCCGGTCACAGCTTAAACCTTCCACGAACACCAGAAGAGCTCGTCACAAATTGTCTACTCTGGGTAGACTTATGACCAGCCCTTTGCCACTGCCTTGCGCCTCTTCATTTCAGAACTCTGGGGGAGGCAGAGGTGTTACATAGCATATAGACCATGTGAGATTCAATAGTAGGCCAAAATGAGGAACTGAGACTCAGAAATGTAAAATGGGGCTAGATGGTGGCACAACGGTAAAGAATGATATTCTGCCAGCTGAACCATATGAGAAGGTTCTGAGTTCTTGTACAGAGACCTCCCTGTACTTCAGACACTCACAAGCCCATGATCTAGGGATGGCTAGAGCTGGGGTAGATCCTGTTATTGGAACCATGTTTATGGGTCCTGTCTCTCTGCTTTTTTTTCTCTCTCTCTCTCATCCTCTCTCTCCTCTCTCCCTCTTTCTCAGAAGAAACAAACTTTTAAGGAAGAAAAAAAAGACTGAAAAAAAAGGAATAAACAAATAAGAATCATGATTTGTTTCAGAGTCCATTACCAGCAGATCTTTACTTCCTGGTACTGTGTCCAGTCATATTAGAATATGACTGTGTCAGAATTAAGAGGATTATTTATACTGTCAGTAACACCAATTTCTGTTCCATGACAGACCTCATGGAAACTGGCCCATCTGTGTGGCATCTGCATCTACACAATCATCACTGGGAAAGTCTCATTTATTAAAAGACCAAAAAATGTAGATTTCACATTTCTAAAAAACAGGAAAAAATGTAAAGACATAACATAAAAAGGATTTGGGGTTGGTTTGTGTTTTCCTAAATTCATACAATTTGACTAGAAGATGAGATCTTCTTTCAAGAACAATGAACCTATCTCATTTGTATCTAGTTCCTGCAAAGAAATGTGACTACTTCATTATAAAAGCAGGAAATATTTACCTTTTCATGACTTTTAATGTAATAATGTGTTCATATTCATTACTAGTCCATAATGGATTGCAAGAATTGAGGCCTTGGCAGTTAAAAGGTTGGTTGATAGTAATTTGGTCTCAATTAACTCTTCAGGGCTGGCTGAAGCTAGGTGGGAAGAAGGACAAGGCTAGCAAAGAAGGTCCACTGGGGCTCCTGTGACAGGCCAAGTGTTTTCCCCCAACTACCAAGACCATGTAGGAACCACCTCAACTCTCAACATCTCCAATGTGAGCCAAGGCCACTGAGTTCTGAATACTAGGGACGCCATTCGCACTCTTACTTGGCTAAAAAGGATGTTTGTGCTCATGGCAGTGGCACTAACATGGAATATAAAGGGTCTTTTAAAAGGTCATGAGAATGTGTACTACAAAAAAACTATGCATGGATTTTACACTTTTTGCAACAAAATAAATGCATAATTTAATTCCATTTTTTCTCACATTTTCGAAATCCCCTTGTCTACTATGAATAGTTACTCCTGGAGTCCTACAAACCAGTTGCTCCAAATTAAAGATGAACATTAGTGCTGGAAGAGACTCGGTGGTTACTCAGCTCTTCACTTGTGTCTACAAGGGGGCTTCCTAAAGCCCCCATATACATCATGAAAGGATGTATATTATGAATACACACACACACACACATATATATATATACATGGATTTCATATTTCTTTGCACCAAAATAAACTTGTATCTTAATCCTATTTTCCCACAAATTTTTCATTGTTTCCTCGTGGTCCTTCACACTTTCACAAAAAGAGTTTACTTTCTTATTACAAAAATATAATATTGCTTTCTTGGCCTGGACCCTATTTCTCTCTATGCTTATCTTTTTTCATCTTTGGCTTATACTGAGTTTCTTCCCCCCCACCTCCAAATTCCTCAGTAAGCCACTTTCTTTGTAAAAGTCAAGGAACCTTTCTTTGCCTATGCACTTTCCTTTGCCTAGAACATCCTTCTCCTCTCTCATCCTCTAAGTGTTTCCTACCTCTCCCCTTCAGGAGTCAATCATGATGTCTCCTAGGATTCTTTTTACTGAAGTCTCAGAAATCATGACTCACCTGGCATAAAGATCACAAAGTTGTATCATCTCACAAAACAGCCTAAAGATAAGAGAGTTGTTCAAACATGTCATCAAAAATGGTTTCACCTTTTTACTCCACTATCCTCTGCCTGTCTTCTCAGCTTCTTCTTGGTCAGAGATGGTAGCCACATCCAAAAGAAAAGGCTCTCTCTTTTTCCCTGTGTGTCTCTCTTTAAGAGCAAGGGAACATTTTTCAGACTCTTCCATCAGACTTTCTGCCAGTTCTTGCTGACCAGTATAGTGTAACAAACCCATGCCTAAATCAATCATCACCAAGAGGTGGATTACTATGATTGGATTAGCAGAGCATGGGTTACAGAGACAGAATCAAGTCTATTAAAAAAGAGAACGGTTTTAGGCTGGCAACCAACACTATTTACTACAATCCCCCATGTTGCTTTAGATGACTATAGTTTGTCCCAAATTTCTATTATAAGGGTACTTCAAAAAGTTTATAGAAAATGGTGGGACCAGCAGTTAGCGTAATGGCTATGTCGCTGGACTCCCACATAGTCGACCGCAGTTCGCGTCTCGGACCCAGTGGCTTAAAACTCACGCCAGGTACATGTGCATGCGTGCCCAAGATCCTGAGAGGAGAATGGGGGAGAAGGGATTGTGGCGTGACCATCTCCCCTGGGGGGTGATCTCTCGCTTTCTGTCTCTCTGTCTCTCTGTCTGCCTGGCGAGCACACGCGCTCTATAGCAAAAAAACTCTCAAAAAAAAAAAGTTTATAGAAAATGGAATTAAAGTAGGAGACTATTTTGGTACTAAAAACATTTGAAATCCATAAATAGTTTTTTTTGCATAATACAGTTTCCATGAACTTTATGAAGAAACCTCCCTCCCATATGTCTTCTGTCAGAAATATAAACCATCTATAATGTAATGTCAATGACATCTCCAATGTGGGCCAAGATCACTGTCAATGACATTACATTATAGAAAGTTCATATTTCTGACAGAGATATGTATACTATATCAATCTTATTATTTTTGAGCCTCTTAAAGGTAGACATGACAGTACTCACTATTACATCCTGAAAACTAGTACATGCTTGGGGTTTAAAAGTGAAAGAATACCCGGTGGCTTAAGCTCACACTGGGCGCCTGTGTGTGCATGCCCAAGGTCTCGAGAGGAGAATGGAAGAGAAGGGATTGTGGCGTGGCCATCCTCCCTGGGGGGTGATTTCTTTCTGTCTGTCTCTCTGTCTTTGTGACTAGCCTAGCGCACATGCCCTATAGCAAAAACCTCTCCCCCCCAAAAAAATAAAAGAGTGAATGAATAAGTGAGTGAATGACTGGATGACAGCCCAGATAAACAATACATACACTACTCTGCTGTAGGCATTCTTTATCCCATTCTACACTAGAACAAACTCCTTCAGAAAAAGTGAAAGATACCTCCGTCATCACATACAAAGGAGCAGAGCCAGAACTTAACTTCATATTTCTAGCTCCAAGTAGAATACAGTGTTCAAAACATAAAGAAAAGAAAGTTGGTGTATTAAATACCCTGCTCAGCATTCCAACATATTGGTGTTGGAAACTTTTTTTTTTTAATAATTTTATTAACATGCACAAAGACCATTTAAAATTTGGGGTATAAATAAGCAGAGATGACTCTAAGACTCTTTTTCTACCTGACTTAAATCTTACTCTGTCTTCAGCTTTTTTCATCCTAGAAACATTTATATAACAAATGGATCACAATCTTTTGAGGATTCAGTTTGCAATCCTGACAAATTAAGGACCCTAAAGAATCAATTATTTTTACTTATCTCCCAGGCTCAAGGGAGAGAGCCCTACATTTCTAGAACTTTGGCTTTGAAAGCATTATAGAAAAGCCAAGGGAATTATACCATAAGGATTCTTTCAAAACAGTAGGATTTAAAGGATCTTATTACCTACTTTATAATCTTACCTCAAGGCTGTAGAAAGTATTAATTGGAGCAAAGACATCCAAATGGGAACAACTACTGTAAGTCATCTCTATTGTTGAAATTTGTCTTTTATCTCTTTGTTACTTTGCTTCACCCTTGGATCTCTTTTGGATAAACCCATCTAACTCCTAACTTCGTGGAGTTTTTTGTTTGCTCATTTTGTTTTGTTTTCTGGGCACAGAGAAGGAAAGAACTAAAACATAAAAAGGGGCGGAGGAGGGAAAAGCTGGGTCAAGTGATTCATGGTACTTCAAATCCCATTTCCTGCCTTGATCAGTAGTTGATCCCTTTCAAGAAAAATGGGACATTAGAACAGAGTAGGCATGCTCCAGGCAACAAAAAACCTCACTCCAAGAATCTCTAGAGGAAGCTTACAAGTGGCCTGCATTCCAGCACCCAATCTTACTAGGAATAATATGCCTTTTCTCTGCAGATAATGTAAAATGCTTTAAAATGGATTGGAAGAGCTGACAACCCCTCTGATAAAATGAGAATAGAATCTTGTTGTTCCTTATTGACTAGACCTTAGGAATCACCCCCATCCCATTAATACATTTTTGTAGTAAGATTGAAAATACTTCTATTTTATGGGAGGTAGTAATCTTTGTCAAAAATATTATAATCCCATAGAAAATGGCAGGGAAAGAAAGTTTTAATCTTCAGAGAGGGAGCAAAAAGCAGAATCAACTATTATAGGAAAATTGGTCTTGGTGCAATTTCCTGTCCTAATTTGTAAAATATTTCTGAGTGAATTAGCTAGTGTTTAATTCTTTTTTTCATAAATGCTACTTTTCCCATGGGCAACCTAAGTCACTAAAATATTTCTCAAATTAAATCCCTATATCAATTGGCTCAGGAGCTTGTTAAAAATGCAGATTCTTGGACACTGCTTCCAGATCTACTGACTCTAAATTTCTGAGAGATGGGGCCAGAAACTGGAAATGTTTGACATTCCTTAGGAAGTTCTGTGCATGCTAATCTTTGAAGACCACTGACATATTGAACGAATTCATGTGGTTTGGAATCAGAAAGAACAGGGTTTGAATCCCTATGCTACTGCCAGTTTAATAAACATGATAGAGAACCTCTCTGATTACTTTGACACATTTTGACAGTTTCTAAACTTAGAAGTAGCCAACGGACACCCAAGAAAGCCTAGATCTGAACACTAGGTGCTTTGATTAGTAAAGATTCTTTTTTCTGAGTCTGGTTAATATCTGGCAGAGCCAAGGCCCCAACATCTAATGGTATATTGGGATAAACGGTGGATTGTGCAGGACTTAAGCTTGCTCCAGTAGCAAAGAGAAAACAACTTAAGCAAGATGATGATGATGATGATGACGATGACGACAACGACGATGGCAACAACAATACAGAGGTGTTTCAGAAAGTCCAATGACAAGCTGAACAACAAAACTAACAGAACAGGAAACCAGGGGTGCTCTTGGGTTTTCATCAAGAAGTGTTCAGAGATATTTGTTCTAGAACCTTGATGTGTTTGTTTGTTGCTAAATGGTGAGTACACTCACCAGAGAGAGACAGAGAACAAAAGTGAGAAATCACCCCCTATAGGGATGGCCATACTGCAGTCCCTTCTCCTCCATTTTCCTCTTGAGATTTTGGACACACACACACACACACAGCATGCTTTTCAAGCTGCCAGGTCTAGGATTTGAACCATTCAGTCAACCAGGTGGGATCCAGCCACTGTAACCTCCATGTCAGCTGCTGGCCCCAAACCTTGATTTTTGACTCTGCTCCCAATTTCTATGAGAGGAAGGGAGACTCTAATTGACCTCCCTCCCCCCAAAGTCACTTCTCCTTCTGGTTCAATATGCCATGGCCTATAGGAAAGTGTTCTCCCTTCAGTAGAAAAAATAAATCATGGATGCTCTAAAGGTCACTCCTGAAAGTGCGGTGGCCAATTCCCAAGATAGTCATCTAGGCAACCCCATTGGCATTAACCATGACCTTAACAAAATGAAATGGAATGCAAACTCCCAGTGGACAGACAGCCTATTGAGGGCAGATCTATACCTGATTCATCTTCCCTGTATCTCCCGTAAGGTATCAGTTGTTGAGAGTACTGGTCTTGGACTCGGTTTATCTCAGTTTGAATTACCACTTCTCTACTGATCATCTAACGTCCCTTAACTCTCAAGTCCCATTTACTCATCTGTAAAATAAGTGTTAGTATGTAATTCCCAGAAGGTTGTAAAAGTGAAGCATGAACATCAGTATCTACCTAACACCTGAATAAGAAGATGAAGGATTCTGCCATCTTTCAAGCACTTCTGGGGAAACTCTGTACACATTCCAGATCAGAAAGTACAAATTTATCAACTGACAACATGAAGATGGAATTTTTCCACCTGAACATGTCCTATAATAAATCATCCTTCTAAATCTAAAAATTTTAGAAACATTCTAAGGGCATTTCCAAACATTCCAGCATTTCCAAAGATACCCTTAGCACTGTGGTATTCTCAAAGATGAACAAATCTCAAACCCCATCCAATATAGCCTCCGTGGTGGATCTTCCTGGTGTCTTCCTTAATGTCTCAGGACAACCATTTTCATGTTCTGCTTCCATGGTAGGAATTATCCAACACATACATGGTATAATAAAATAAGAAATAAGTTGGAGTATTACCCTCTTCCTCATTTAATCTCCAGCTTCTTTCCTTTAAGACTAGGAATAGAAACAAGATTGAAGTTCTACTAGGGGAGAAAACCTATGTCCATGCCCACCAAGTATCTGGAAAAATCAGAACCTATATATAAAGCATGGCTGCAAGAAGGCCCAGAGCCTTGGACCACAAGTAATACCTAAACCAAGCTTATGTAACACACATGTTTCACCCACTAGGTACATCATAGCTGCTTATATCTAGGCACATTAGATAACATCATGCTTGGGGACCATTTTGAACAGCAAAATCTCCAACAAATAGTACAAAAATGGGAAAGTATGGCAATTAGTAGGCTGCAAAAAGGATGCTTCTTTATAGTATGAACTGAAGCAAGAAGGCAGGTCACCTTGTTTGATCTCAGCTGAGAATGTACCCATTGGAAAACTTTTTTTTTTTTTTTTTTGTAGTTCTGTCCATGTCCACAAATGATTGCAAAAGAGCTGTATTTATTTGGGAGTTATAAATCAATTTTAAAGAAGGAAATGTCAAGTACAGAATTCATGAATAATGAGGACTGATAATACCTTCTTCCCTAGTTGTGCAGATGTGAACAAGATAAGTACCCAAGTCCATTTCTTCATCAGTAAAATAAAACTAATACCATTCTCAGAGTGCAGTAGGCTGTGATAGTGATAATGCAGGGAAACATAGTAACTGGCTCAGAGAGGGTCCATTCCCTTCTCTCTATATCCAGGCATGTACATTATTCATTATCTCAATCCCCACAATTGATAAGAAGTCTCAGCAAGACTGAGTGCTCAAATCCACATACCTTAAAAGTATCTGCTCCAGAGCTGGGCAGTAGTAGTAAAAAAAGACCCCCATGAGAAAGGTCTTGGGACTTGAACCCAAACGCAATGGGCATGCACATATGCCAGTGATCCAAGCTATCTAAAACTGCATTAAGATTCTCTTAGGAGTGCCATCTCTCTGTCTTTATCTCTCATGAAAGAAATATTTTTTTTTAAGTATCCAATCTAAGACATTTAAGAAGTATCTGTTTTGGGATCAGCAGATGGCATCATGGTTAAGACTCCCATAGGACTCACTGTGGCTCAAGTCCTGGACCTGACAGCTTGAAAATCACACTGGAAGCATATATGTATATGCCTAAAATCCCAAGAAGAGAATGGAGGAGAAGGAATTGCGGTATGGCCATCCCCCCTTGGGGCTGAGTTCTCACTTTCCTTCTGTCTCTGTCTCTCTAGAACAAGAGCATGCACCCTACGGCAAAAACCTTTTAAAAAATTTTTTAAGTATCTGTTTTAATGCATTTCAACTTGCTGTTAAAGTAACTACCCAGATGGACTGGATTGTCCATATTCTTCTTTTTCCCAACTCAATTCCTCTATTCTCAGCCCAGGGAGATTGGCTACATGGGAGAAGAAAAGGAGCAATTAGTAGAGACCAGGCAAAACCATCCCACAACAAGCTTGCCTGTGGGAGTTCCTGGAGTCAAGTACAGGCATTGAATCCCGTCATGTCACAAAAACGAAGTCATCTTCATCTTTTAGCTTTTTCCAGGACATTCATTCACCAAATAGACAAATATCTGCATTTTTGTAGATAAAATGAATGCAGAAGGAACCATTTCCAAAGATAGATGACTGTCCTTTTTCCTTCAGCAAAGTTTAAAAAGGTAAAAATTATCATATTATGGGCACGGTGGTCATGGAGAGAAAATGAGGCCACTGCTCAACGGGGGAAATTGCTCTCCTTGCATGGGAATGTTTTAGCATTAAATTAACTCTCCTATCTCCTGCCTGCTAATAGGAAAGCTTTCACCTCACTGTTTGGCAGGGGATCTGCATTTGCATTTAGATGGAGCTGTTGTAAAGATGGCCCCGCACAGGGGCCTCCATCCCTTATTTACAATAGCAGCTGTGTGATAAAATGATTATCACATAAGTGGTTGTTTTGCTGGTTTTGATAGAACTGGAACCAGAATGGGAAAGGCTGTCATCTGAATTAGTCAATGAAAGAAAAGAATAGCTTCTTCACCTAGTGAGAGCTCTGTGTGGCCTCCTTGACAACACAGAGGTACACAATCTCCTTCTCCTCGCCAGAGCCAGGCAGGCAGGACAGCTGGACGCTGGTAGAAAAGGCAGAGGCAGCTGCAGCTACTGGTTTATGGAGAGATTCCATGTTATAATTTGCAGATCTTTTTTGCAATTCATTGCGTAGACCAAACATAGACCAACCCACCTTCTTCCTGTATTTCAGATGAGGAAACTGAGACTTGGAGGGTGGGTACAAAGATTTTCCCTTGGCCATCCCTAGAAAACTGCAGAATTTGAATGAAATGCTTATTCCATCATAAAACACAATATCTGTACAAACAAGCCTCCTTATCATCTTTCAACTCTCCAAAATTCTTCTTGAGCGCCTGTAAATGAGAACAGTGAAGTGGGAATCCAGGGAGCTAACCTCCATTCTACAACCAACTGTGTGACCTTAGGCAGTTCCCCCTCCCTTTTTATAGCCTCAAAGTTTTTACACATAAAAGTTAAGGATTTTGGGAACCAGCAGTTAGCGTAATGGCTATGTCGCTGGACTCCCACGTAGTCGACCGTGGTTCGCATTCCGGACCTGGTAGCTTAAAACTCACGCCGGGCGTGTGTGCGTGCGTGCCCAAGATCCCAAGAGGAGAATCGAGGAGAAGGGATTGCAGCGTGACCATCCCCCCTGGGGGGTGATTTCTCACCTTCTGTCTCTATGTCTCTCTCTAGCTGTCTGGCGAGCGAGCGCACACGCCCTATAGTGAAAAGCTCTCAAAAAAAAAAAAAGTTAAGGATTTGGACAAATGTATTGGCAAGAATAGTTTGTCTCGCTTGTCTGAGTGTTCCAGCTCATTCCTACACCACTATGCCTCTCGTGAGCACTGTATGAGCAAGTAAGAAACTGTGGTAACTGTCAAGGAAATCATTCTGTTTCCAGCTCTAGCCATTCTCAGACTTTAACTGCCTTCAGACTCACCTGGAGGGCTTGTTAAAACAGATTGCTGGGACTCATGCTCAGAAACCCAAGAATTTGCATTTTTAACAAACTCTTAAGTGATGCTGATGATATTGGTCCAGAGACTACTCTTAGAAAACTACTGCTCTAGAAAGAAGAAAGCACATACCAATGCAGGATTCTCTTCTTTTTTGTGTCATAAATAAAGCTTTGTCCATACCTACTAATTTTTCCCACCCATGATGACATCAAATAGTGTAAGCACAACCAATGAGGTATCTCACCAATTCCATGTGGCTGGCCTCAGGAACTCCCAACAGATTAAGATAGTAAGAAGGTCCCCAAGGTTTCCTATAGGAATTAATTCCCTATTACTGAGCTTCCCAGTGTGTAAGGAAGATTATTGCTCCAAACAGCATGTTCCATCATGTCATGAACAACAAACCTATCCTTAGTAAAAGTCAGTTGCTTCATAAAATCCAGAAGACATGGTTGGCCTGAGTATATTATGGTTCTAACTATTAAACTCATGAAAACAAAGGACAAGAGGGATGAAGTAGGCAGTGGTGTCAGCTCTCTCAGAACGTAGCTTTTTCCAGCCTGGGACAGGCAGTTGCACTTGAGTAGTAAGTAGGGAAAACTATTGTCCACGCTTAAAAAGAAGAAAAGAAGCCCAGAATGGCCCAAGCATGTTCACCCCAGTCTATATGCTTTGTTCTCTGAATGGCATGAATTCACTCTTTGTCCCCCAACACACACATACAGGACCCCCACTTTAGATTTTCCCTGCATCTGCCAGTGCTGCACTCTTAACCAAGGTCAAGGACTTAGGTGAACAAGGGCTAATTAAAGGGAGAAAGAAAAAGGAATGCTAGGGACCAGCAGTTAGCATAATGGCTATGTTGCTGGACTCCCACATAGCCGACCGCGGTTCACGTCCCAGACCCGGTGGCTTAAAACTCAGCCAGGCACGTGTGCGTGCGTGCCCAAGATCCCAAGAGGAGAATGGAGAAGGGATTGTGGCATGGCCATCCCCTCTCGGGGGTGAATTCTCTCGTTCTGTCTCTCTGTCTTTCTCTGTCTGGCGAGCGTACGCACCCTATAGCAATAAAACTCAAAAAAAAAAAAAAAGAGGAATGCTAAATCATGATTACTGAGTGTCTTCATGGACTAAACATTTGACTTACAAACCATTTGTAGTCCTTGTGGTAGAATTGTTTCATATCTGTTTCAGCTATGATGAAATTATATTTTCCAGGATCTCCTGTCCAGCAGAGTTCTAAGTTAGCATAGACCACAGGAGACATATACGTGTTATTTGTGAAGTAGACCTGAAGCAGCAGGCATATTCTTGATTTGTTCGAGACTGGTGCTGGGCACCAGGCACTGGATCTGCTCAGGTGCACTGTCATTCTTCCCTGGCATACCTGACTGGCATGAGGGGGTAATTTACCAGTCATAACGCTAGTATGTAGTGGAGCTAGAACCCCAAACTTTTGGGTCTGATTAACTTTGAGTCATGGTGGAAGCAGAGGAGGAGGAGCTCTTTGGAAATGTACCATCTTTAATCTGAAAAGGCAGAAGTTTTCTTCTGTTTCGTGTTTTTAAAACCAAAATAGACATATGCGGAGACTTCAAAATGCTGATATAAAATGTAAATAAAGTACCAGTTTGTGGGGCCAAACAGTGGCACCGTGGTGAAACACAATATACCGTGAGGCAATCCCACATGGCAAGATTTTGGGTTCACTTCTGGAGACCTCTCTAAGTACATCAGGTATGTGCCTGCCCATGATCTGCGGTTGGTTGCAGCTGGGGGAGTATCACAGTCTAAAGGCACTATTGGGATGCTACCTCTCTGTCTCTCTCTCACTCATCAAAATATCAAAGAATACATTTTTTAAAGCATGAGCTTCTTTTGGTACAAAAACATGTTGACCCAGCCTAGTGATACAGTCAGTAGCAGAGAAAACCACAGTGTTGGAAGTTACATGGCCAACTGCAGGTTTGAATCTTCAGGTCTGCTCGAAAACAGCCTTGAGCACCAGCAGGCACCCAAATTCCTGACAAGCTGGAGGGTTAGGGAAAGGAGACTATGGTGTGATGGTGTGATGAGACCCTGCTAAAGTTGTCTCTCTCTCTCTCCCATGCATGCATATACTCTTATCATGAATAAAAATAAACTAAAATAATTTTAAATCCCTGTGTATTTATTCATAATATGCATTTTTCAAAAACATTTGAAACTCCCCTCATACAAACAACATTTAAGAAAACTTTAACTCATCACCTATTGTGCATAAATTGTTCCTTCACTGAGTCCCCAGCATTCATTAAAGTATCTTGCTTTGCCAGTGCTCAGAAAACACTGGGGTCCACAGAGTTGCCCCATAACACTCAGGTGCTGATACAGGGAGGGCTAACAGACTGCTCCCTGCTATTTCTGCTTTATCTCTAGCCCCACTCAGGGGTAACCAACCCTGAAAGAGAAAAGGGAAGGCTGGACAGTGTGCTGAGGGGAAATGTAGATGAAAAGAAATCAGAAGGCTTTCTCTTTCATGTTTCAAGTACCAAATTATGCTTGACATTTGAATTTTCCCCAAGGCTCACTTCTATAAAATCATGCCAAATTACCCTGAAAGGGTTGGAGCTTCCCAGAGAGACTTTTGACTGTAATCAAACAGGTTTCCTCCATTGTTCCAGACACTCACAGGGTCGGGGGAGCAAAGAGTGGAAGGGCAGGAGGGGGAAGGCTAGCTGAGGACTAGCAGGCATTGCAGCTGCATTTCCAGTCAGAGACTCACTAGGAACCTGAGCATTGAAGCAACTCCCTGAAATGTAGAAAACCCAATGAGCTGGAAGGATATGAAGAGTCCAGAATATCCTAATGCAAAGGGACATGTAATATTACTCATATTGACCAACATGTACAGAGGTTTACAGCAAGCCCAGCACTGTGCTGAGAATGTTACTCACTTGAGCTTCACAGCGGCCGTATAAAAGCAGGTGCTATTATTATTCTCAGCTTGCAGATATAAAAGCTGAGGCTGAGAAAGATGAAGCGATTTATCCAGGTGTTTCAGATGCCCAAGCCTGAGCTACAGGTGCTCCTGTAGTGCCTCTAAATGACCAGGTAGAATATCAATGGAACAGGGAAAGAAAGGGGCAACACAGTGACAAAATATTACTGGGTATTTTTATGAATTGTTTGATTGAATCAACCAAATCACCCAGTTTCAAGGCTTATCTAAACTAGCTTGTATTCACTGGCTAATCAGAAGCACTAATTATATCATGCCATTCAGTTGCTGGATATGCCCATAACAATTCCAGATGGGAGTGGAAACTAAATTTAAAAAAAAAAAAAAAAAGATCTTTAAAGGACCAGCAGCTGGTGTAATGGTTACATCGCTGGACTCCCACATAGTCAACAGTGGTTTGAGTCCCCAGACCTGGCAGTTTGAAACTCAGGCTGAGCACATGTGCATGTGTGACTAAAATTCAGAAAGGAGAATGGAGAAGGGATTGAGGCATGCCCCGGCCCCAGGGGAGCGATTTCTTGCTTTCTCTCTCTGTCTCTCTGATGATAATGTGCCCTATAGTAAAAATCATCTCTAGAAAATCAGTAGGAGCTCAATGTTGTAGAAGGCCTAGACCCTTCAAAAGGGGTATCATCACTTCCTCAAAAAATTAAAAATAGATGCCACTGTTATGTATAGTCTGCCTATCTTCATTTGTTTTTTTGCATTGCTAACAAATACCTGAGACTGGATGACTTTAAAAAAAAAAAGAAAGAAAAAGAGGTTTTATTTGCAAACCTTGTGATTCTGGTGGCTAGGAAGTCAAAAGGCATCACAAAAGGTGGAAAGCAGAACTTTTGGCAGAATGGAGTGCAGTCTGAACCCATGTGTTTCTTTTGTTTTGCTCTCATTCCCTTTGCTTGTATATCCACCAGAACTCAATCAACTTATCACAAGGGTCCCACATAATGCTCTTATCACACCCAAAGGCTCCATCCTGGAGCACCAGGAAAGAATTGAGTTTTCACTTAACACCTTTAAAATGCAATCAAATCCCAAGAAGTGAGTTCTGAGAGGAAAACCAAACTACAGAACCCTCTACTATGGATTAGAGTACCTTAATTTATTCCTTCCATCTAACCGTAGCATTGTAACTGTTAGCCAACCTTTTCCAACACCTCCTCTTCTCTATTCTTCCCAGGCTCTGGTAACCTCTATATCTATAAAAAATACAACTACCATACAATCAGGGAATTCCACTTCTGGGGATGTATACAAAGGAAATGAAATAGGTACCTCAAAGAGATAACTGCATTCCCATTGCAACATTATTCATAACAACCAAGATAATAGAAACAACCTAATTATTTGCTGATGGACTAATAGATAAAGAAATTGTGGTGTACACACACACACACACACACACACACACACACATTTATAACTATATTATATATATATATATAGCCATAGTGTGTGTGTGTATATATATATAGTATACAATATATACTATATTTGTATATATTATTCCACTGTATACACATCTATATTTATAGCTAGATAGAAATTATAAAGCATAGCTATGTATATAGATTTCTCTAGCTATAGAGATTATAGAGCATAGCTATGTATAGAGATTACACATAGATAGATGTAGATGTATACCCAATGGGATACCATTCAGCCACAGGGAAGATAAAGACAAAAGGAAATTCTGCCAGTCATAACAACATGGATGAGTTTGGGTTCATTATACTACGTAAGATAAGTCAGACACAGAGACAAACACTATATTATCTCACTTAGATGTGGAATCCAAAAATGTCAAACCCATAAAAAGTAGAATAATGATTGTCAGAGTCTGAGAGTGGGTGGAAATGTTGGCCAAAGAGTGTAAAATAAGATAAAGAAGATCTAGACATCTAATACACAGCATGGTAGTGGGGACGTGTTCTCTAATTTGATTGCAGTAATTATTACACAGTGTATACATCTATCAACCCATTGTGTTGTTGCACTGAATATATTCAACCTTCACTTGTCAATTAAATATGTGAAGATAAAGTGTTTTTTTAATTAAAAAAAATTTAATAGGTCCTTGTGGATCTATCCTCAGAAGCCAAGCAGTTTCCCTGTAAGCCCTTTCCTGGCTTTGTTCTCTGAGGTACCCACGGACTGTGGTTCACATTCTGTTCCTGCAGTACTTTGTTCACTCTGTCAAAGCAATGCACTTACCTCCTGTCCACTGACACCATCTTAATTGAGGTCACCATCATTCTCTCCCTGGGATTATTGCTAAAACCTTCTAACAGGTCTCCAGTCTGACTCCTGACCTCTCTATATTCCTGCCAGAGTGATCTCTCTAGAGGCAAATCTCATGGTGTCTGTTGCCTTCTCAAAATCCTCCCAGAGGTTTCCACTGCTCTGGAGATTGATGCCCAACTCCTCACAGTTCGCACAGAGGACTTCCAGCTGTACTCACTCTGGGCTCAGCTCCTTCCTCCTTTTGCACTATACTCTGTGCTTCATCCACCATAAATCATTAGCATTTCTACAAATATATTATGTTTTCTGAAGCCACCAGACCTTGTGTGCTACCGTCTTATCTTCAGCCAGATAAAGGTGTGTTGACGGGAAAAAATGTGTGTCAGGCAAACTCATGCTCATTCTCCAGCTCTCACTAAAAATGCCACTTGTAGATACAACACAGGTTTATTGATTGAAGCAATAGGTATCATGAAGCAACTGCCTCCACCTAATTTTTCCACCTATATGATGGTTCCATAGGGTTGACTAAAGTAAATGAGTGGGAGTTTCAGTTGTATGTGAATATTAAAGGCCACACAGCAAACATGGAACCAGGTAGTGATCCAACAGTAAAATCCACTACCAGAAAACTAGTTTTTAACAGCATGGAAGCCACAGTTACAGTCATAGGAAAAGCAAATATCAAAATAGACGGGTTGTGGCACTTGGGCTATGTGAGTGCGTGTGTGTGTGTGTGTGTGTGTGTGTGTGTGTATCTTTAAGTTTGTCTATCTGTTTCTTCTATGAGTAAGAGAAACAGAGTGTGAGCACATTCCCAACAGGATCTTGATGCACAATCCACCAAGTTTCAGCCAGCTTTTTTTGTGTGCATGGACACAATGCATGTGTCCAGCAAACTCAGGAAGGTCTCTGGACTCAAACCCAAAAGTGACCCATGTGGGTCAGCCTCATAGAGCATTGTGTTTTACCACTATACTACTGTCCAGTCCCCTCTAAGTATATTTTATTCACTGCCCAAGTTTGGCTTTATTAGTCTTTTTTTTCCACTTTTTGCTTTCAGACATAGTTCAGTCTCACTTGAAAAACAACACTAATGAGGGAGGGAGTAAATAACATGCTCGTTCCTAGCAGGTGGATGCTAGCATCTTGCCCTGTCACGGTTGGTTCACATCACGCTCAGGTGTATTCATTCAGTCTATGTGACAAAATATTTCATTTTAATTATATTACCATTTTTTTTGCAGGACACACTGAGGCGATTTGCAAATGCTTAGTGTCATTGCTCAGTTTGGTGCTTTACAAAAAGTAGGTTTTCAATGAATATTTGATTTGAAACATTAACAGCTTTAATTCACAGATATAAATTGTGACTATGAGCTAGAGATTTTTCACTACATAAAATCCCTTGTCTAAAATAAGGTGGGCCTAGTCACAGTTGTGCATGTGCCTAACACTGCTGCTTGGCAGGCCAAGGGCACATAGGAGGCCTGAGTTTGACTCTAGGCTAGCCCAGCTTTTAAAAAAGGCAGTGACATGCACCCACAGTCCCAGGTACTTGGGAGGCTGAGGCAGGAAAATCAGTAGCTTGTGACCAGTGTAGGCAATACAGTGAGACCCTCTTTGAAAGAGCCAGGTGTGGTGGTATGCACCTGTGGTCCCAAGTACTCAGGAAGCTCTGAAAAGTGGATTACAACACTGAGACCTTTTCTAAAACACCTCAGATACACATACCACATATATATATATATATATA
>NW_006159934.1:3143868-3165072 GCF_000334495.1 Tupaia belangeri chinensis
GACATATGTGTACATAGAAAAACAAAAAATACATACATATACAAACACACATATATACACACACATACAAGCATATATATATATATATATATACACACACACACACACGCATATATATACACACACATACATGCACACACACACATATATATGTAAATAAATAAAATATGGTAAAACTGTAAAGAATGTATTGCAAGTTAATTTCCCCAGGAAGCAGATTCTGAAATAAGAATAAGCTTATTAGTAAGTTCACTAGGAAGTGCTTTGGGAATCAGTGCTGTGAAAGAGAAGGAAGCAGGTTCAGATTGAAGGAGAAATTACACTTCAGTGCAGCCTCAAAGAAGGTCTCAGCTTACCTCCTGAGTATGTGAGACCTCCATAGTCGGGCCAGCACCTCAGAGCTGTCTGAAGTGGGGGAGGGGACCTTTATACCCTTGCACTAATAGGTCATGAGAATCTTCTTGCCCTAGAAAGGACTGAGTCCAAAGATAGGAGTTCAGTGGATGATATCAAAACCTGGAAGGGGAGGAAAAGAATGAAGCAGAATTCTGGGTTACTCTCAGAGCAGCAAGCAATTCCACTGGTGAAGGGATCTCTGAGTCATCAATACTGGAAGAGTTGACTCATTTCTGCTCAATAGTGCCTTCTGGCCTAGGGCCCATGCTGCCTGTTTCTAAACCCCAAATTCAGAGGCGACAGTCAAAAAAGTAAAAGTAACATGTGTTTTCTAAAATAAAATGTCCTAAAACCTAAATGGCATTTAAGGGATCAGTGAGGATCTTGAGGCACCACAGACTGACCTGGACAGGAGCCCAGGGAGGAGTTGACCAAGTGTGTATGAGGCCCTTTCTGGGAAGTGAGAAGCAGCAAACTTGTCAGCTTCTCCCTGGAGCTCCAGCTCTTCTTCTGTCAGCAGCAGCTCCAGAACTCACTCTCCATCTGTGTGTGTCCAGACTCCTCCCAGGTCTCATTGCTGAGAAGTTGGTTTTGCCAACTCCTGGTGTCGTATAGGCCTGTGACATCAACCCTGGTGAAACTCATCCAGATGCTCCGGGGAAGTATGTCTTAGAAATGAAGCAAGTTTTTCCTTATGCTTGTGCCTGTTTACACAATTTAAGTTTATAAAGAGATACATGCTGCTTGAATTAAAACATGAGAAACAGGGCCCAGTCATGGTGGTGCAAGCAGGAGGGTACGACTGCTCAGTGGCTGAGGTCACATGAGCACCTGGTTCAGTTCCTGGCCCAAGCTAAACAGCTAGGACTACGCCTTTGGTCTAGCTAACCAGGAGGGTAGGGTAGAAGGATCACAGGTGGCAAGACCCTTACAGAAAAACACCTATCTCTTTCTCTCTCCCTCCCATGTTCTCTCTTTCTCATTCAAGAAAGAACTTTCTGGGACCAGGCAGTGGTGCAGCAGTAACACAACTGGACCCACATAAGAAAGATCCTGGGTTCATTTCCTGAGACCTCCCTGACCACACCTCAGGTACCCATGATTTGGCTGAGACTAGGGGTGGTCAGCCTGAGGATTGTGTGGGGGACCTTGTCTTTTTCTCTTTCTCTCTCATGGAGGAAATGAGTAAATAAACCTAAATAGAAAGAAAGAAAAAAAGAATTTGTCATTTAGCTGCAAGGAGATATTGGATAATACCTCTAGTTGTAACACTGTCTGAAACTGCAATCTTTCTAGAAAGTTCCCAGTCAATGGCTGGGCTTGGAGAAAGCACCAGGAAATGGCCAGTTCCACCCAACACAGGACTTCTCTATGGATAATCCCTGCAAGCAAAGTCCCTTTTCAGCTGGCTAAGACTTTCTCATAGCAGCACTATCTCAGACTCTTGCCACCCCATTTTCCTTTCTTCCTCTCTCTCCTTTCATAGGCATCATGCCTACATAATGTTCTGAAGGCTCTCCCTGCCCACACCAGAATGGTGTGAAAGCTTTAATAGCTCCTTCTCCTATTTCTCTTCCACAGGTAGAGCTCTTGGACTTCTAATATCACGGCATTTCCTTCCCAGAGGACCTGAATTAGTACAGCATCATTCTCCAGATTAGGATACCAAGATCCAGAGAGGGTAAACAACATGCCTTAGGTTGCTACGTGAGATAGTACTGGCCAGATAGAATTTGTGTTTTGAAAGATGAATATCATCTAACACACAAGCGCTGCATCCTTACTAATAGATGGATTGTTTAAGATTCCAGAAAAGGGTGGTTGATGTTGAACCTGGTGGGGTTTGGATTGAGCAGACATGAGAAGCAGAAACATTCAGATCAGTGCCAACAGTCCACAAGCAAGCAGAAGGACCAGTCTGTCACCCTGGGATGGCATATCGAACACAGGTATTAGATCATTAGGACTAAGAATTGCAAAGGGAATGTTGAAAACCCTAGTTATTAATGACAGTCTACAAATGAGAAGCAGGAAAGAGAAAAATGAGACCAGTCATAGGCATGCTCCGAACTAGGTCTACTGGCCAGGGTCTTTCTCAGCTCAGGCTGCCTTTGAGAGGTGTCCTGCCTATGCCAGTTTCTACCTCAGGACATTGCAGAGGAAAACCTGACAGATGGGACCTGAGAAAAGCCAATTTCCCTGTACCTTAGTTCCTTCCAGTTTGAGCAGCAGGGTTCAAAAGCACAATGTGGATTACAATTGCTGAGCAGACATTTCTTGGTCATTTTCCAAGTTTATGGGACTTTCAGAGCTGTATATCATTTATAGTCTCATGTACCACGCAGAGCAGAAAACAGATACTGGCTTTTAAGAATCACACTTCCCACTGCATTTGCAATGTTTCTCAACATTTCATAGTATGGGCTGTCCTTTTTAACACAAAGAAATCCAAAAGGCCCTCCCCTATTAAAAAAGTAGTAATGATGCTTTTTAATCCATTATTTGGGGTGGGGAGAGGGATAACAACTACTAAGAAAAGATACAATGAGTGAGGGAATTCTTTAGAACAAAAATATATTTTATTAATCTCAATATTTACAGAACTTAGAAAATTTGTCATACATAGATGTGCAAGCTATTTTAACTACCTGAGCATGAGATTAGACTTTTCTGGTCTGGCCCTGTTGCCAAGTGGTTAAGGGAGATGGGCCCCACGTGGTCAGCACCTTTCAATTTCTTGCCCTTACAGCTTGAAGAACACACTGGGCACATGCCTGACCAAAATCCTGATGGGAGAGAGAAATGGAAGAGAAAGTATTGTGACATGACTATACCCCAGTGGGGGTGCTTTCTCCCTCTCTCTGGTGAGCACAAATGTCCTCTAACAATTAATAAATAAATAAATAAACAAACAAACAAACAAACAAACAAGGCTTTTCTAAATATAATCTTCACACGTACATCATATCTAGTCCTGACAAGAGCATGAATCCCATTTTACAGAAGGCCTCTAATTTTTGAAAAATGGAAAGTTCTTTCTACTCTGTCAGAACAGCATTGTGGGATGTTTTTAACTCTTCCCTAATTTGATGTGTAGAAGAAAACAGAACTTCAACTGCCTCAAACAATACTATCTGAATCCCAAACCTGAAAACGGTAAGTAGTAAGGCAACATTGTGAGGCTGACCCATATGGGACAGTTCTGGGTTTGTGTCCAGAGACATCCCTGAATATGCCTGGTGCATGTGTGTACACGATCTAGGGCTGGCTCAGTCTGCGGTAGATCATGGTATGAAAGCTCTACTGGGGGGTGTCTGTTCCTCTGTCTCTCTGTTTCTCCCTTTTGCTTATAGAAGAAAAAAAAAAACTTTTTTAAAAAAGAAAAGAAAGTCAATTTCCTAAAAGGAAAAATCTCCCAAAGTATCCTCATTCACCTCTCCTACTACCCAGGCTGTGTAGGCTGCCCATCACTGGTTGCTTTCCTTTGTCCATGTCCATGCAAGGCTTAGACTTCAGTCCAGCTGCCCCGGTGTTAGTGATGGTCACCTACTTCTTCATACACTTAGTGTCTAGAAAAGAGTACGAGCTCAATAAATACATTTGGACTGTGGAATAAATGAGTCTGAGGAACCATGTCAGGGTGGAATTTCCATGGAATGGAATAAATATGCAGAGTAAATCCCAGATGCTAATAAAGGAACAAGGTCAGAGGATCCTGCATTTTGTTCAGACAGAAACCAGGAGACAAAAGAACAGACTTTAGACTGGATCTCTCAGTTAGTGACCATAAAACAATGAGAACCTGAACTCATGCTGGTCAAAAACGCAGTGGATTTTGTTCTGAATGTAACAGTGGCATCAATGTTTAAAAAATAATTTGCAGTACTGAGCTAGCCTACCAAATGCCAGGTAATAAATTACAAAATGGAAGGGGGGAGAGGAATCAGACAAATGGGAGTTTGAGTACCACAGAGAAAAAGTAATTATATCCAGCCATATCCATCTGTGTATCGAGACACAACAAACCATTCTGTGCTTTCATTCTGAGTAGAGTACTGATTAATTGCCAGATTCTCAAGCTCTTTAAAGTCTGTTTTTAAACTCAAAGGTCTGACATTTCAAAACATAAATGTTATGGGTTTATGCATTATGGCCTGGTGTGTTTGTAGTGTGGTGATTCCAAACACATCTACCATCCCCCCACAAAAGGAAGAATTGGGATGTCTTTCTAGCCAAATGGTTTCATATTCAAGTGCTCGCTTTTGAATGCACTGTCTTCTGGAGGGCTTGGGGGAAGGTGAAGTTACACTGTCTCCTGCTTAGAAACTCAGCAAGAAGACCCCCACCTAGACCCTGGGGAAACATGGCAGCCTGACTGTCTCTTTTCATTGACTTCTTGTTCTCCTGAAAGCTAAGTGCTGGTCAGGGGCCTCCAAGGCCCAGCAAGACAGAGGTCACCATTCTCTCAAGGCAAACTGTCATGAGGAAAGACGCTGTCTCATCTGATGCCACACAAAGAGATTTTCATGGAGATCACAATTAAAAGGTTTAAACCAGTGTGGAACGACTTCCCTTTAGCTATAAAGCTTCTATGCCCACTTTCTAAGAGACACACAAATTCAAGTGACTATAACTTTATAGAAATATAGCAGTCAGTTATATTGATAATAAAAATAGCTGACATTTATTGAGCAGTTACCAACTGCTGAATTCCTTCCATGCTCTCTCAGCTGTATCCAGTGCAGAAAACAGAGACTATGCCAGAAATACAATAGTGGGAACTGAATAGGAGGACTAGATACTAATGTGTGGAAACAAGATGAGTTATCCCAGAGACTAGCAACAGCAGGAAGCTGCTATGCTCTCTATTTTTTCCATTCTATCCTCTAGCCACACTCAGAGTAACTCAGACCAACTGTGATCTTGGCAGCTGTGATCTTTGTGCTGTTGGTGTTTACTATCTCAATAGCCCTACCCACCACTTCTATCCTTCTCTGGGGAAATTAGGGCATTTGAGGGCCAACTCTCCTACATCCTTAGGCTAACCTAGTTTGGCCCCTCTCTATGCTATCAGACATTACAATCCAGCATGGAATCTCCCCCAACATAATGGAAGATCCTTTATGGTCTGTGAGGCCCAGCCCCATAAACTAGTGGTTAGAGGGAAACTCACATAGCCAACTGCAGTTCAAATTCTGACCCAGGTGGCTCAAAGGACGCACCAGGCAAAAGTGCATGCATGCCCCAAATCCCAGGAAGCTGAAGAGATTGAGAGATGAAGGAGAAGAGATCGCAGTGGGTCCAATCCCTATTGGAGGGATAGGGTGTTTTCTCTCTCTCTCTCTCTCTCTCTCTCTCTCATGTGCATACAAGCTTATATGTCCTCTGGCAATAAAAAAAAAAGGTAAGGCCGTGAATATAAGTCACAGTATGTCCTTGTTGTGTATTGCTTTATACAAAATAGGTGCTTAGTAAGTACTAGTTGATTGAAGAGAGGAGCTAATACACACCTTCATTAACTATTATAGATGTGGACAAAACTTTCTTCTGACATTCTGTAGGTTCCAAAGCACTATGTAATTATGTGCTGATAAAAGTTTAAATTAATGAAACAATGGTGTATTAAAGAATTTATTCTTTTTTGTGTTCTTCCTTTTCAGAGCTTGAAGGATGCAACTTAATATATCAAATTACTGCAAGATTTTTTTCTTACCTTTTCTACTATCCTACTCTCAGACTCATCAACATAAATTCGTTTGAAAATTCCAGGATCCATTGAAATAGACTGAGAGCAAATAACCAGTTCATGGTTGTTAGTTGCCATTTAAAAAAGAATTCATTGTCCAGCCAGTTTTAGTGCAAGCCTTGTTGGGTTTCCTTGACGTTTGAGAAGGCAGTCCGTACGTACACATGGCCTCTATAATTATTCCCTAATGCAATTATGCTTCCAAGGGGAAATCCTCTGGAAGTCTTCTTTAGCCTGAGCATCTGGACCATTAAGTTTATGGAACACTGGGTGAGAAGGTCAAGGACTGGTTTCTATTCCAGTGATTGCTCTGAAGTGGGACATATGTGTTCCAAAATGTTAATAACAGTGGGAATAAAGCTGAACTTTTCCTTGTGTTTGTCTTAAATTTTCCACTTTGCATAAAGATTATACTATTTTGATTATAGATTATACTATAGATACAGTATACTTCAGCACATTATAGATACTCATATAGATTGATGATAGATTTGACTAGATTATTTTATAACTTAAAAACATTATTTGTAAGGGACCAGCAGTTAGCATAATGGCTATGTTGCTGGACTCCCACGTAGTCAACCGCAGTTCACGTCCCGGACCTGGTGGCTTAAAACTCACGCCAGGCACATGTGCGTGCATGCCCAAGATCCTGAGGGGAGAATGGAGGAGAAGGGATTGCGGCGTGGCCATCCCCCCTGGGGGGTTGATTTCTTGCTTTCTGTCTCTCTGTCTCTCTCTATATATCTGGTGTGCGCACGTGCCCTATAGCAAAATAAAACCTCTCCAAAAAAACCCATTATTTGTAAAATAAAGGTAAATTTAAAAGCATTGTTTTTCTTTTTATCTCATAAACAAGACCCAACTTTTTTTTTCTTTCTTTTTTTTTTTTTTTTTTTTTAGAGGTTTTTGCTATAGGGCGCATGTGCTTGCCAGACAGAGAGAGACAGACAGACAGAAAGCGAGAAATCACCCCCTGGGGGAATGGCCACGCTGCAATCCCTTCTGCTCCATTCTCCTCTCAGGATCTTAGGCACGCACGCACATGCGCCCGGCGTGAGTTTTAAGCCACTGGGTCCGGGACGCGAACTGCAGTCGACTACGTGGAAGTCCAGCGACATAGCCATTACGCTAACTGCTGGTCCCAAGACCCAACTTTTAAAGTGTAGTTAAAAAAGATAAACCATGGAGCTAGCAGTTACATCACTGGACTCCCAATTAGCCAATCATGGTTCAAGTCCCGGGTCCAGTGCCTTGAAACTCTTGCTGGGAGCCTGTGCATGCATGTCCAAGATCCCAGGAGGAGAGTGGAGGAGAAGGGATTGTGGAGTGGCCATCCCTGCTGGGGGGTGATTTCTCACTTTCTCTCCTCTGTCTCTCTCTCCCAGGAAAGTATACATGCGCTAAGGCAAAAACCTCTAAAAATCACGAAAGAAAAGAAAAGAAAAGAAAAGGAGAGGAGAGGAGATGAGAGGAGAGGAGAGGAGAGGAGAGGAGAGGAGAGAAGAGAGAAAAAAAGGAAAGAAAAGGAAAGAAGAGAAATACAAACCAGAGCAGGAACATAAAGTGAATCTGTGGCTGAATCTGAAATGAACAGTCTGTCCTCTCTGTGAGCCACATGTTTGGCTCCAAGGTTGCAGAAACCATCATGAAAAAGGGATACTGAGTGAGTCCAGTCATCAGACAAAATTAGACCAATTATCCTTAAGAGGTACATTTCCTGACTCTGGGCTCAGATAGAAATTTATTCCCAGAATCTGATAAGAAGGCAGATTCTGCTAGTGGCAAGTTGGGCTTTTCTAATGGGCTGAGCTGCCCAGCTGCATTTTTCAGACATTTCACCACTGCCTTGTGGGTTTGCTGAACTAGGGAGATACTCACAGCCCAGGGCAGAACTTGTCTAGGGCCACCTTCTCCATCATGCATCTCACACCCTACCCTCTTGCTGGCCTTTTATTTCTGACACTTGGTCCTCCTCCAAGCTCTCTCCTATCTAATCTTCCTAGTGTTATTCAACATTTAGCTACTTTCCCAGGCCCACATCATAGGTTTGGCTCTTTCAATTGAGACTTTTCTCTTTGTCTTAGTCTGTTTCTGCTGCTGTAACAGAATAGCTGAGACTGGGTAATTTATTTATTTAAATAAATGAATAAATAAATCTACCCCCCTTATGGTTCTAGAAGCTAGGAAGTTCAAGAGCATGTTGCCAGCATCTGCTTGACATCTGGACGTAACCTTCTTAGTGCATCATCCCATAAGGGAAGATGGAAGGATAAAAGAGTGCATGCAAGAGAGGGCTAAACCTGCTTCTATAACAAGCTTGATCTCAAGATAATGAGCCACTCCCTTGATAGCCATGCCAACCCGTTCATGAAGGCATAGCCATTACCTCTCAACATGGGGGATTCAGTCTCCAACACTTGAGTCTTGTGGGACATGTTCAAACCACAGCATCCCTCATGATAAGCCAGTCTTTGAACTCCTTGTGCCTACTCACAACCTTGGTGACAGCACACTCTGGGCATGACCCAGCTCCCTCTGTCCTCTTACTCTTCTCACCCATCATATATGAGTGAAATCAGAAAAAGCAGAAAGCCAAAGGGCAGTGTGACTGGCTGACCATCTAGACTAGTACCGTTCACAGCCGGTGCCTAACCAGTGCCAGTTCACAATGGTTGTCATTGGCCCACAAAGAAAGAAGAGTAGAAACTGACAGAAAACATGTGGAAACTTTAATGGCATTGCTATGAAAGTCAAATGCAGAAGCACTAGTTTTGTGCAGGGTATAGACAGTTCAGGTGTGGTGACTCTAGATGAGTCGTGGGTAGCCTGAGCTGCCAATCAGTCAGATGCAAAGGGCCACTCATTGGTACCAGGTGGGTTAGAAATCTTTCTCCAGGTTGGTTGGGAAGCACTATCCAGAGCCCTGCAACTACAGACAAGTTCTCATCTCAACATCACAGCACTATGAGGTATTGTGTTCTTACTACCTTTTGGATATGGTTGTAGACAAATTGCATATATCATCTCATGTAATCACACCAACTTCTGGAGGTAAATGCTATCATAATCTCCATTTTATAATTAATACAAGGAGTCCAAAGACAATTCTTTTGCACCTTGCCCTAGGTCTTAGGTTCTGGAATTTATACCTAATTCTGTTTGAAACCAAAACTCATGCATTTATAGAGTAGCAGAGCAAAATTTGCTGAATTTATGAAATTGACAGGAAACCTCAGGCTGTTTCCCCTTAATGAGGAGGAAGTAAGGGGTAGCTATCTTCCCTTCCTTTCCTACCTTAGTTCTTTATGGTTAGAGCTTGTTATTCCAGATTTAAAAACAACTGTTCCCATAGCAACACCCTGGCAGCTTCTCTTAGCAACCATGGCTACCTTTCACAATTTTAACAAAGTTGGTTCAAATATAAAATTGCTTTCTGAAAGACTTTACAGAGGCAAAACCAAAATGACCAGTTGACTGGAGCTTAACTTTTTATATATCTTAAGAAGATCATAGAAAGGTTTGAAAACCAGCAAATGAAAAAGGAAACACCCAGGTTTGCCATCTAGGATACTGTCTTGAATCTAAAAACTGGTGATATGTAAACTCTAAAATGTTAACTCTTCCACCAATTGACAAAAAAAAATCCACAAATTCAGCATATTTAAGCTTTAGAAATTGTGTTAATTTTCTAGCACCGCTATGAAAAATCATCACCAATTTAGTGGTTTTAAAACAACACAAATTTATTATCCTACAATTATGTAGATCAAAAGTCTGGTATGGAACTCACTAGGCAAAGATCAAGGTGTTAGTGGCTTTCTAGAAGTGCTAGACAAGAATCCCTTTACCTGCCTTTTCAAGCTTCTAGAAGTCACCTACTTTCCTTTTAAAAAACAAATTAATAATTAATGTGGTTTATTTCCAAGCAGAATATGAGTGACCTAGGCCCAGAGAGGAGGCACACATGTCTTTCTGGGGTGGAGGGAGGGGGGTTGTGATCATGTGCAGGGAGGGGTTCCTTTTATTTGATCTTTTTGAGATTGAAGACAAAATTAGTGAAGAGATTTCCATCGGTCTGGCCTGGCCCAAAGAGGCAGAACATGTGGAAGCAAGGAGGGGAGCTGGCTTGAGGGTATAGGTGAGTTCCACAATTCCTAGGTTGGTGATTGGAAGGGAAGATCTGTGTGGGAAAAGATTCCTAAAGAAACGCTTAATGTACATCTCAAGGAAAGTGAAGTTCTGTGTCTTGGGAAGAGGTTAGCAAAAGAATATACTGTAATTGGTTGAATATACCTCTCAAAGGTACTATGCCAGAGACATTTCCATGTCTTGTGGCTGCTTTCCCCTTCTTCAAAGCCCACAATGTTGAGCTGTTCTCAAGCTGGCCCCCCTCTGACATCTCCTTTGAGCCCTTCTTCACCTTTTAAGAATAATCCAGGTAATCTCTCTATTTTTAAATCCTCTGATTGGCAACCTTAATTCCACCTGCATCCTTAATTCCTCTTTGCCATGTAAGCTAACATAGCCACAGATTTCAGAGACATGAATGTAGATATCTGTGGGGAGATATCTCCCCCCTACCATGGTAGATACAATAACATAGGCAGGTTTTCCAAATTAGGAAGAGAACAGTGTAGTTTCTCCTCTAATTTCCCCCCTCTGTCTCCAAAAGCACAGCATCTTCTAGCCTTCAGCTACCATGAATCTTTCTGGTCTCTTCTCTTGCATATGAGAGGAACTCAAAAAATTCACAGAAAAGTAGAATTAAAGTATGAATTCATTGAGTTGATGGAGAATTCATTGAGTTGATGGGAAAGTCATGACACAGTTGCAAAGAAAATAAAATAAGCCATGACTTTTCTGACAACCCAATATAAAGCATATATGCCCTTTAGCACAAAAGAAAAAGAAAATGTAACCCCAAATCTTTCCCCCAATCTTTTCCCAAAACAGCAGTGGTTTGTACTGAGGCAGATCCATAGAGAAAGACAAAGTAATATAAGGATTTGTTAAAAGATGGTGGATCTTGTGTTGGGAAGACTATCCCCAGAAAATCACATTCCTGTTGAAGAGCAAGGACAAGGTTCTCTCTAGGACAGAATGAGCCCTGGTGGGATAGGATGTACTCAGAGCTGCTGACATCTTAACTGAAGACACAAGTGATGGATGCTAAACGAAGAGGGCAGACTCGATGAAGTGCCAGCCTCCCCTAAAACACTGCTGCAATTACCCCATGAAGACATTTATGTCACAGGACAGAAAACAAATCCCCATGGTAATCAATAAAAACTAACTGAGAACCATAACTTACCAGAGAGAAATGGCTTCAAATACCGATTGAACTCCTAAAGAATACACAAGAACATCATCAATTTCTGAATCTAGTTCTGTGGTGATATCATGAAGGGACATGAGGAGGAAAAGAGCCCTCAGAAGCCTCACACTTTGGAAAGGATAAAAACAAATCCTGGAAAAGCAAAGTCACAACTGCAAGTACTCTATGTTATGTAGCAAATAATTCTAAACTGCTTTTTAAAGAGCCAGAAAAACTTGGAAGAGGCAGGGGTCTCTGTGGCCTGTGGACATGGGAGCAGGAGGGCAGCAGAGACAGGTGAGAAGGCAGTAAAGGGGTAGGAGTAGGACTCTGCTAACTACCTGCATGACTCAGAGCAGATGACTTAACCTTTCATGCCCCAGTTTCCTTGTCTTGGAAAGGCAGCAATGGTAGAACTTGCAGGTGATGCTTGTGAAGCAAGCCCTCTGTCTAGAGCAAGGTAAACATGCTCTGTGTTGGTTCTTATGCTACAGCTGTGATTGCGGGAAAAGTGGACATGAAACTGAGCCTTAAGGAACTGTCCAGACATCAAGGGAAGAAGGGGCCACACACATGGAACATGACCCATTCAGGAACAAGAGCAGCCCAGCTGGCTTACACACAGAAATTGAGCACCTGTTAAACCAGAGGTTGCAGTCAGATTACAAAGTGGTCCTAAAAGCTACCTTAAAATTCTCTAGAGTCTTCATCTGAGTGAGACCAAATGAGAGATGACAGACTACTTATAGCTGGCACAGAAATAATCTAGAATGTGTCGTGTTCTAGAAAAAGTCAGAGACTTAGATTCAAATTGTCTTAACACTCTGAACATGTTTTCTCTCATTAGGAAGAGATGACAGTCACTTTTGTCAAGAGCAAAAATGAGAATCAAATAAGGAAATGTCTTTAAAGTGCTCAGTGTGGTGTCTAGGGCATAGTAAATGCTCAAAGGATATTAATTATTATCATTCCAGAAGGTGCAAAATCACTTTTCTAGTGGTTTTCAAAATGTGTTTCTGTTGGCTTTTAATAGTCAATTTTTTCCCCCACAGAAACCTTATATGGTAAAAGAGGAAGGCCTAGTTGATTTGGGGTTCAAGGCCAGAACCCTTGTTGCTCAGCCCTCTCCCTTCTCCTACGGCACCTCCCTCAAGAAAGGACTTCCAATACTCTTCTCACCAGGCTGGTCCAGCACTCCCAGTGGGGGTCCACAGAGGAGGCAGGTCCTTGGTCAGGGCCACACCTTGTGGCTTCCCCACCTGGAATCAAATCTGGTTTCTGAACCACCAATTCAGCAAATGGCCAGTTCTCTGAGTCAGTTTGATAAAAGTTGCACTGTACATCAATCCACAGAATGCCAAGTCACTGATTTCTTAGTTAACTAAATCATCAAAACTTTATACTTAAACTACTTATTAAATTTACCTCAATTAATATTGGTAGACAGGCAGCCTAGACTCCTTACCCAGGTATCTTGTATCCCCTTGCACCACCCTTGGGTCTCCCTCTTGCGGTCCCAATTTCCGTCCTCTCTACCCCACTATCTTCCTCTACCTCTCAATGCTCTGGGGTCCTCATCTTCATCTAGCCTCTGCTCCTCAGTTTACACTGCCCTAGCCTGTGATATGATTATACCATGAAGACCCTATTTGGAGTTTCTTGCTCCCTCTTACTTTCTCTCGCTCAATAAATAAATTTCAAAAAAAAAAAAAAAAGTTAAATATTGTTCTGAAGACAAAGTCAAAACCAATCACTTAAAATGTCACCAAAATCACTTGTTTGTTTTTAAAATCATTTCAACTAACAATTTTAAATCAATACATTTTTTGCCATTTAGTAAATTCTCTCAGTTCGGTATTTGGCAAATTGACCAGTGACTTGTCTGAAGGCAAACTGATTTGTGGAAAATTGACCTAAAACTGGAACCTGGGCCTCAGATTATCATTCCAATTCACTTTTTTCTAAATAATACTTCTCCATGATGGATTGTAAACATGTAAATACAACCAGTATGTTTTTCTCAGTAAGGCTAAATTTGGTTTCTTTTGTCTATTTTTGGCAACTATTTTTTTTTAAAAATGCATTTTCAAAAATTTTTTCAAACTTGCTTTCTTTTTTAAAAATGCAATGTATTTAAGATGTTAATGGCCTCATTTTAATTTGCACATATTCTTGTTAATAATGAAATCTACTTAATGTGAGTTAAAACTAAAAGCCTGTCAGGGTAATTCACAAACATTTAAAAACTCTGCAGCAAATCTGTGTGGATTCCCTGTTAATATTCTTAAGGACTTCAATGGCTATACTAAGTAGGCCTTGATATTAACAGAAATAGCAAACAAATTAAAATTGGACTCTCGGTAACAATCGGGAAAAATGAGTGTTCACACCCTTCAGCATGAAATTGAATCTAGTTGTGCGGGTGCCTCCTGCACATTTAAGGAGTACATCTTTATTGAATAACCATCATGCTAAGTATCACTTAAGACTAGCATGGAGTCACCTGACTTCACTATATTTCTTTCAGGAATGCACAAGAGAACAACATCAATCAGATTTAAAATAATGCGATCTTCATTTGGCATTGATGTGAACAGCAATCTCTATTTGTAGCACAGAGCAAATTTTCATGTGAGCAATGTAATTTACAAGGAATGTACGTTTTATTAAAATTCCAGCCTAGGAGACTCTTAAAATCCATTCTGAGGCCTTTGAGACTCTCTCGATGATCCATGAGAAATGTCTAAATGATCTCACATTTCCACAGTGGATTACAACTTCAAGAACAGTGCCCATCGCTGTAAGGATAAATCCCTCTTCAGGTTTAATCTCTTTGAGAATTCAGTTTATAGTCAAAGAAAAATGCTTTGCTATGTATTCATACATAAAAAACAGGATTTAAAGTGGAGCTTTAATATATGATCCTGTTTAATCTTCACAACAATCTTTGGCAGTAGGTATTATAATCGTCACTCAAGGATGAGACATCTGAAGCTCAGAGAGGTTAAGTGACATTGTCAAGTTTACACAGTTAATGAGAAATAGACAGTTGTTAAATGTAAAGGTTGCTAGTTCTGAGTCAATAATCAATAATTTCATGCAACACATATACATTGTTTCTGATGTTCATGGACAAATGAAATTAAAGTAGCAGTATATTTTGGGGTGAAAAAAATTGAAATCCATGCAGTGTTTCTATAATATGCATTTTTCATGAACTTTTGAAGACCCCCCCCCAAATCACATACAGATATTCTTCCTGCTTAGAATTGCTGTGAAGAAGTGGAAACTGCACTAATTGATATTGACTTTGACTCACCACCTTTCACCTGGACCATTTCACAACTGACTAACATGTCTCCTTGTCTGAAACCACTGTCCCCTCATTGTGCTACATAAATCTCTACAAAAATCTCTGCTCTTCACCCCTGCTTAAAAACCTTTCAGTGGCTCCCAATCATTCATAAGAATAAAGTTCAGTCTTCTTAACATGGCACACTGCTTTCCACTCCTACTAGCATTCTGCCATGTATTCTTTCTTCTCTCTAAGATGGCCTTCCTCTTCTGGACCCAGCAACTTCACCCAAGGCCAACTCACTGTGGTCTTTGTGAAGACCCTCTGGATTCCCATTTATGATCTCCACCTGAATTTCTCAGCCCTTTCCTGGGTGGCCATATGTTTATAGTACAGCCTTATTATTTCAGAATTCTGTTTGTTCTGTGCTTCCAGCTAAATAAATTAGTCATTTAATCCACTCTTAAAATATGTGACAATAATCTCTTCCTACCAATCCAGACCTCACTTCTTCATGATATGCTAGAATACGGGTCAACAAACGACCCCACATGCCAAGTCTGGCCTAATGCCTGTTTGGGTAAATACATTTGTATTGGAATACAGCCATGCTTATCTGTTTACATCTTGTTTGTGCTTGATTTGCACTCCAAGGACAGAATTGGGTAGTCACAACAGGGACTATATAGCCCACAAAATTGAAAATATTTATTTATGTATTTAAAGAATTATTTCATTGAACTTTATTTATTTATTTTAATTTAACCAGAGAGGGACAGAGTAAGAGAAAAAGATAGAGAGAAAGTAAGAAATTAAGCCACCAGATCTGGGATTCGAACCACTGTCAGCCATGTGGGAGTCCAGCAGCTTTAACTACCATGCGACCTGCTGGCCCCCAAAACTGAAAATATTTATGATTTAGGGTTTTATAGAAAAAGTTTATTGATCCCTGTGTTGGAAATAAAGTCAAGAATTAAAGTCAGCACTTTTGAGTAAAAACAAACAAACAGACAAACAAACAAAAACAAAACTACAAAAACCCTAGAGGGTTTTTAAAGACTTGAGTGTAAGTCTAAGTTCTAGAATAGGCTTACTCTTGTACAGTAGACAAATCATTTCTGGACCTCAGTTTATCCATTGGCAAGATTAACAAGTTAGAACTAGACAATTGTTGTTATACTTCTTCCAAGCCCCTGAACCCTTTCCTCAAAAGTAGTCTATGGTGAGATCTATGCATAAAGTGGATAAAGGCAGAACTATTTGAGTTTTTTTAAGAAATTTTTGCTATAGGGTGCATGTGCCCACCAGAGAGACACAAAGACACAGAGAGAAAGTGAGAAAAATCTCTCTCTCTCTCTCTCTCTCTCTCACACACACACACACACACACCCACCTGGGGGATGGCTGTGCCGCAATCCCTTCTCCTCCATTCTCTTCTCAGGATTTTGGGCACACATGCACATGTGCCTGGCGTGAGTTTCAAACCAGCAGGTCCGGAACTTGAACCATGGTCAACTATGTGGGAGTCCAGAGACATAACCATTATGCCATTTGCTGGTCCCAAAGACAGAGAACTATTCTAATAAAATCTAGAGTGGGAATCCAGGGCCCATCCCACCATCTCCCATCATTGCCCTTGCCATACCGAGGCTCTTGAAGAGATACCACAGAGCCTCACAGTTCCAAGTACAAAGGCCACTCATCTAACTACTCTCTAGAATCTCTTCTGCAATCACAGTCCATGATTCTGTGTCTAAGGCACCATGTAAACTTCCCAGATTTAGAACCATTCAAAATCAAACTCTTCTTTTTAAAATTTTTTCATAACTAAACCATAGCTGAGACAGATTGAAATAGGAAAAAAATAACTATTGTCAGACAGTTTTTCCTCTTATCCATGGGACAGCCTAAAGTATACCTCTGCTTTCTGGAATGAACTGGCACTTTCTGTGATCTATCTTGGGCATTTTGAAACACAAAAGCAGAGTGTCAGTTTCTGGGAGATGTACAACATGAGGGACTGTCACTCCAGTGACGGAGCACTCCTGGGAACGGTACTGCTTCAAAAGGCATCAGGCAGGTAATGACATTGTGAGTTATTTGTTGCCAGAGCAGAAAATATTTTGAGTAGCTCACGAGTGCATTGGGGCTGCATCAAAGAATATTTAGGTCCCTAGGTAGGAGGCTTCCAAGAAAGACAGCTGGTCAGAGGTCCTTAGGGTTCTATGCTCTGAGCCAGAAGTCAGGACATTTGCATAGTTTTCTCTCTGACCCTCTGTGTGCCTGTGATAAGTCCTTTGACCTCTCTGGGTAGGTTGTACCTAGATAATGAATGAACACTTATGTATTACACTCTATGCTAGGAGTTTTGCAGACCATAACTCAATTAATACTAATGCTCTAGAAATGGGATCTCTGTTTTGTAAAAAATATAGGCAGGAAAACAACCTTTAGAGAAGTTAAGTAAAGTGTTCAAATTCGCACAACTAGTCAGTAGGACAGCATGGCATTAAATTAGCTCTAGAAATGGTCTATCAAAATGATTAAGGAGGGGCCAGCAGGTGGCATGATGGCTAAGGCACTGGACTCCCACATAACCACCTAGAGTTTGAGCCCTGGACCCAGCAATTTGAAAATCATGCCAGGCAAGTGCAAAATCCCAGGAGGATAACAGAGGAAAGGGATGACAGTATGGCCATCTCCCCTGAGGGGGTGATTTTTCACTTTCCCTTTCTCCATCTCTTTCTCTGTCTCTCTCAGGTGAGCACATGTACCCTATGGGAAAAAGAATTAATTAAAGTATGGCTCTTAATTCAAATAGCTTCTGTTTGAATCCTAATTTTGTCAGCACTGGGGTGTGACACTAGTCGATTTAGTTTAAATATTTAAACTTCAATTTCTTCATCTATAAAGTAGGTATTAAGATATTGTCTTTGCCTGCTACATAGAGTTGTTTGGAGGGATAGCTGAGACCATTTTCATAAAACATCTTGTAGGTTCTGAGTCATAATTAATGACAGCTATTATTGTCATCTGCTTAAATCCAAATCCCATGATAGGATTCTTACCAATGTCACTGATCGCCTACGTCAGGCCAAAGCCAATGGTTGATTTTGATCTTCATCTCATCTCTTATTCTCTTAGTAGTCAGTATTTGACATTGCTGAGCACTCATCCTTGAAATAAAACATTCTCAAGACTTTGTGACACAACATTTTCCTGGTTTTCTCCTATCTCTACATTTGCTAGGTCTTCTTCCTTCCCCAGACTTCTAAAAGTAGGAGACTTCATGGTCCTATTCACATTCTGTGTTCTCCATCAATACTGTTTCCTTAGCTTATAGTGAGTTGATGACTCAAAATTCTCTGCCCACCTGGATTTTGCTTCTGAGCTTCAAATATCTAATGATAGAAATTTGGATATCTGAAAAGTTTCTCAAAAGTAACATATTCCTAACAGAAACTACTTTATTTCTACTCAAATTTCTGTCTTTTTCCAAATGTCATCAATATATGGCACCATAATTTACTCAGTTTACATCATCATTTACTCCTCATTTACATTTAGGTAACAAACCTAAATGTCACCTCTTGGTTGTTCCCCTCTCATATTCCATTTCAAATTTACCAGTGAGGTCTTTCTGCTATTCTTCCAAAATATAAATTGACTGACATTTCACCATGATCACTATCACAAACCTAATTCAGCTATTTCCTACTGCACATATGGCTCTAACAACCTACTCCCAACCCTGGTACATTTACTGGTACGTATTTGAATATAATTTATCTTATTTCCAAAAAGTTTACTGTACTTTAACCCTAAATTTCTCTAAGGACCATAGACTCTAGCGCTCTTAACTCAATAGAGTCAAGCTTTCACTTTATTTTTCTATATTTAAAAAGGAACAAGTCATGAATGAGGTAAGTTTGATCATTTTTATTGAACTGGAGAATTTTAGTCCAGTTGCTATACTATTTATCTCCTCTTTATTCTGCCTTCATTACCTGACCCTAATCAACAAAAATACATGCTGAACTTTTTCTAGATTTAAAATCATTTGTCTGGTCATAAATAATGCAGTCATAATAGTAAGTCATGCTGGAAGCTATGGCATGGAAAAATGAGTGAATTTGAATAAATCAAAAACTACACTAAAAAAAAAAAATGAGCCCAAGTTGGAAGATAGACCAACAAAATACCATGTCTAAGAAGGAATGGGAAATACATTTCTGGACCAGATGAATCTAAAGGCCCAAGAGTCCCATCAGAAAGGCTTGAGAACACAATGTGCTAGACTGTTGAGGGGCAGAGAGTTTGTGCATTGACACTCAACAGACTTTTTTTTTTTTCAATCTACTACGGTTGGTTCTTTCAAAATGAGATTTTATTATAACCTCTATTTCAAACAATAGTTTGCATATCACAAAAATCAAGCCATGTCAGGCCAAAAGAAGATCAAGTTTCATACTTCATTTAGGGTCTTATTTTGAGTACCAAGACCTCTAGCTGATTCATAAAGGTCATCTGGGAATGATTTTTAAATATATTTCAAAAAACATAGCCCAATCCATACAGTGACTGTTGAAAAATCTAACTGCTTTCAATTTCTTTGCTTTTATCTGAGATTACATATGAGGAGACTTCTAAATATTTATGGAAAAGTATACCTAAAGTAGAAGTTGATTTTGACACAAACATTTAAAAATCTATCGATAGATTTTTCATAATATGCATTTTCCATGAACTTTTTGAAGACGACCCCCACACATACAATCAATATTTCACTCACATCAAGATTCTTTACTTCTGGGAACCAGCAGTTAGCGTAATGGCTATGTCGCTGGACTCCCACATAGTCGTGGTTCATGTCCTGGCCCCAGTGGCTTAAAACTCACGCTGGGCACGTGTGTGTGCGTGCCCAAGATCCCGAGAGGAGAATGGAGGAGAAGGGATTTTTGCATGTGAACATCCCCCCGGGGGGTGATTTCTCGCTTTCTGTCTCTATGTCTCTCTCTGTCTGGCGAGCGCACGTGCCCTATAGTGAAAACCTCTCCAAAAAAAAAAAAAGATTTTTTACTTCTTAGACTAACAAAAATTAAAATACAAGTCTTTATTTTAAAGTATATTTTTTTAAGTTTTAAAATCATGTAAATATAACATGAACATTTGTCAAATATTTTAGTATACTCATTAATAGCTGAGGAAACCAGTAAAAGGTTAAGACTGGTTTAAAGAGCATTTAAGGAGCCCAGTATTTACAGGAACCTCACTAAAGGGAAAAAATTCTAAATTATTGGGTATTGCAAATGCATCATGACTTTTCCGACAACCCAAGAGATACAAAACCTTTCAATGTCCAATAGGGTAATAAGTTAGAAACATTGGAGTTCTTTTTCCATTGTGAAGAAATTATTTGCTTATTTATTAAATAAAAATCTATAGAAGTTATGTAACTTCACTAAGTATGGAAACTTTCATCAGTATTAAACAACAGGTTGAATAACATGTTTTGTTTTAACTCTCACAGCTCTCCAGATTTGGTTGGGACTATGTTCCTGTAGGATATTTAAAGAGCATGTCACTCCCTTTTTGCCTTATTTCCAAATTGCAGATAAATCATTAGTCTCTCTGCCACCCTTCTGGTATCAAAAATAATCTCCAAAATGTCTGGTATGAATGTTTAGCCAGATTATGTATATATGTGCAAAAAAGAATGTTTATTAACCATGTATGCCTTCTTAAGTAAATTCTGCAAATCTATATAATACTGAGAAAATTTTGTGAGAAAATTTTCATAAGGAATCCTGATATGGACTTTTTTTTTTTTTTTTGGAGAGGTTTTTGTTTTTTTGTTTTGTTTTGTTTTGTTTTCCCGCTATAGAGCGTGTGCACTCGCCAGACAGACAGAGAGAGACATAGAGACAGAAAGCGAGAAATTACCTCCCAGGGGGGATGGTCATGCCGCAATCCCTTCTCCTTCATTCTCCTCTCGGGATCTTGGGCATGCACGAACACATGCTCAGCGTGAGTTTTAAGCCACCGGATCCGGGACATGAACCGTGGTCAATTACATGGGAGTCCAGTGACATAGCCATTACGCTAACTGCTGGTTCCCTTGATATGGACTTTTGAAAGACAGTATTATTCATTCTTCTGTCCTAAAGCTAGGAAACTAAGCACAAGACACAATTTCTAACAGATTTTACCTGGTGGTATATGTACCTATATTTGGAGGTGAATTCCCCTCTTCTTGAGGTCCCCTAAACTTTCAAAACTCTGTGGCCTTGGGAACCAGCAATTAGCGTAATGGCTATGTCGCTGGACTCCCACGTAGTCGACCACAGCTCGCGTCCCAGACCCGGTGGCTTAAAACTCACGCCGGGCGTGTGTGTGTGCGTGCCCAAGATCCCGAGAGGAGAATGGAGGAGAAGGGATTGTGGCGTGACC
>NW_006159934.1:3165154-3190244 GCF_000334495.1 Tupaia belangeri chinensis
CCCAAATAAAAAAAAACCCCAAAAAAAAAAAAAAAAAAAAAAAAAAAAAAAAAAAAAATAACTCTGTGGTCTGGCAGGAGATGGACTTTTTTATCAACTGTAACATTAGGACCTCATAAGCCAAATACCAAGCTAGTTTTCTTCATAGGGATTTGTAGGCATTGCCTTAACATAGAAAATCATAATTACATTAGTCAGAGTTCTCTACAGAAACAGGAAAAAATTTAAAAATAAAAATAATGAAATTTTAAAATGATTCACATAATTATGGAAGTTGAGAAGTCCCATGATTTGTCATCTGCATGCCAGAGACCAAGAAAAGGCTGATGGTATAATTCAGTCTAAGTCCAAAAACTTGAGAACCAGGGAGCCAATGGCATACTTCCCAGTCCAAAGGCAGGAGAAGTCCAGTGTCCCAGCTTAAGGAGGTAAGAAGGAAGCAAAAGAGGTAAAGTCCTCCTTTCTTCACCTTTTTGTTGCATTCAGGACCCTCAAAAGATTAGATGATACCTAGCCACATTGAGGAGGGCAACCTACTGAGCCCGCTGATCTGAATGTTACTCTCTTCTGAAAACACTCTCATGAACATAACCAAAAATAATGTGTAAAATGTGGACATCCAAATGACAAGGTGACACATAAAATGAACCACTGCAGTCATGTTCCTTAATAGTGGCTGTGTCATACCTAATATAATGAGAAGTCTTCTCAAATATGACACTCCAAGTATGGCTTTGGTGGCACAATTGATTTGCTCAATTATATTTTGGTTAAAAATAGGACAGATTTTTGGGACCAGCAGTTAGCATAATGGTTCTGTTGCTGAATTCCCATGTAGTCAACTACAGTTCAAGTCCCAGACTCAGTGACTTAAACTCATGCCGGGCACATGTGTGTGCATGCCCAAGATCCCAAGAGGAGAATGGAGGAGAAGGGATTGCAGCGTGGCCATCCCCCCTGGGGGGCGATTTCTCGCTTTCTGTCTCTCTCTTTCTCTCTGTCTTCCTGGTGAGCGCATCCGCCCTATAGCAAAAACCTCTCAAAAAAGAAAAGAAAAGAAAAAGGGGCAGATTTTTATGAGCCCATGTAAAAACTATATTGCCATAAAAAATAAGGAGACTTAATAGAAGAATTTATTTCTGAATCCTGAAGAATCAGTTATCATTAGAAGTTTCAGTTTGATTTAAAAATAGTCTATTATAACTTGAGGTTTAGAGAAGAGAGAGAAAAATGTTTCTCATATTTTCTCACATGTCCATAAAATAATATAGAGCATTAAAAAAATCAACAATAACCCTACAAAATACTCAAAATCAAATTTATCTCATTAATTTCCTTAGCCCCACACAATTAATTCTCATTCTGCAGGCATTAGACAAGTAGTCTGTTCTTGCACAGTTGACTAAAATGAATTCTTGAAATTCTGACTCTGTCTATTGATGGCGTTAAAAGCTGTTTATCCATATTAGTTCAGAAGTCTACCCAAGAGTCTATTCATAGATACATCAATAGTTTACAGTATTTGATACAAATGAAGTACGGAAACACTACTCCAAAGTTTGGTGCTTTGGCGTACTGAGTATTTAAGCTGAAGGAAATTGAGGAAACCACAGAAGCAGAAAGTTTGCTCTGACTTTCTTTTTCCTACCTCTTCTACCTTTCACTCCTAAGGAAACAAAAAAATTCCCCTAATTATCTTCCTTGAAATTCGGTCCTAAGATTCTTATTCAAGAGGAGCCCTACCCTATACATGAGGGAAAGAATGCCATACACAGACATGAAAAGAGTATTAACAAACAGGCCTTGCTAAGTCCCTCCACACATCCACCTCAGTTTATTGCTATTAGATCATTAGATCACACTTCTTTTTTGCTTTTTAAATTTTTTTGTCCAATCACATTTCTCCACAACTGCCTACTTCTTTCATCAGACTTAGCATAAAGAAAGTTTTTTTGTTTTTTTGTTTGTTTGCTTGTTTGTTTGTTTGAGTCTTTAGGTCTCTATTTCTGAAGGCTCCTGGATCATGTAAAGCTTTTACTTAAAATATTTAGGCCCAGCCAAGGTACAATGCTGAAGTCATATGGGCAAAGCCCCAGTCAGATCCTGGATTGACCTGAGCAGGCTGGGTATATCCAAGGTATGCTTGTGATCCTCACTGCTAGCAGGCTGGTGGGTGGATCATAACATAGTGAGACCTTATCAGGGGTGCCCCCCCCCCACTAAAGAAATAAATAAACATTAACTAAAGTTCTAAAAAATAAAATTGTGTGTTTTTCTGTTGTTAATTTGTCTTCGGTTATAGAGGTGTCAGGCATGAACCTTGCAACGGGCAAGGAATAGATATTTTTTTCCTCCTCTATCGTACAGTTCTTTTTCTGAGGTTGACCTTCCTTTCTGGAGACAAATTCAAGCCTGTGGAACCTTCAGGCAAGCATCGGTAGAAAGCAGAAACCTATTTGATTATGAAACTGAATAACTGTGGTTCATTTATTATAGTAATCAATAATATCAGAATGGAGAAGAAAATTCTATATTGGGATAGAGTGCATAACTATTTAATCAGGGTTTGATCACTGTTCTCCCTCAGGGTAGGAACCTATTATGGATAGTGAGGGTAATGACCAGTCTCCAGGACATTCCTGTAACAGGAAAAATGTTTTGCAATATTTAAATTAATAACATTTCAACTATGGAAACTTGACCTAGGAAAGGCTGAACATCTCTTTTAATTTGATGATTATTCCCAAATCAAGAATGTTGAATTAACATAGAGATCTCTTTTAATAATGTTGAATTAACATAGAGATCTGGAACAAACCAAAAGAAAACACTACATATTTCTAGCTTCTGTAATCTTCATAAGATGAAATAACAAATCTTTATGATATTCAGGGGATCTCTTGAACATTTAGAATACTGTTTTAGATATAGAAAATATCCTGAAAATGTTATTTCATTTTTTTCAATTTAGGAGTCAAACTTGAGCAACATCAAGAGTTATCGAGGGACCAGCAGTTAGTATAATGGCTATGTCGCTGGACTCCCATGTAGTCGACCACGGATCGCATCCAGGACCCGGTGGCTTAAAACTCACGCCGGGCTCGTGTGCGTGTGTGCCCAAGATCTCGAGAGGAGAATGGAGGAGAAGGGATTGCGGCGTGGCCATCCCCTCTGGGGGGTGATTTCTCGCTTTTTGTCTCTCTGTTTCTCTCTGTGTATCTGGCAAACGCACGCGCCCTATAGCAAAAACCTCTCCAAAAAAAAAAAAGAGTTATCGAAAGAGATTTGGTCATTTGATTAAGATAAACTCATGATTACCAAGTGAAACCATTTAGTTGCCTATTTAATCTAAATGACAATAAAACATTATAAAACTTTTTAACAGAAACCTGACCATAAGGAACCTGAACTTGTTTATAGCAAAGATCATTTGTTCTATGTTGTTATTTTTAAATAATCAAAGACATGATCAAATCAACACAAAGTCCAATAAATTACATTAGTGAGACACAGACTCTATAATCCAAGTAGACAGAGTTGTAAAACTAACTTATCTTTTTGATACAAAGAAAACTAAATTCAAATGGAGTTACTAAGGGTGGAAAGCAGCTAGTGTGAGTCCTCCAACTTTGTATTTGTTTATGTTTTTTTAAAATATTTTGTTTCTTTTATATCCTTTGCCTTTTTTAAATCAATTTTAGAGTCAACTTGGCAATTGAACAAACATCTGCTGGGATTTGATTGAGGTTGCATTAAATTTATAATCCAATTTGGGAAGAACTATCATCTTGAAAATATGGAGTCTTCCAATCCAAGAATATGTCTTCATGTATTTAGGTTTATATAAACTTTATTGATCATTTTGCTGTTTTCATCATATAGATGTTGTACATTATGACCTAAACATTTCATGATTTTATGCCACTGTAAATGGTACTGTTTTCAATTTTCTACAGATTTGTTTAATTTTATTATTATTATTTAAATTGCTATAGGACATGCATATTCACCAGAGAGAGAGACAGAGAGCGAGAAAATGAGAAAGGAAGCCACTATGTTCAGGGCTCAAACCACAGTCAGCCATGTGGGAGTCCAGAGTGTTAACTACCATGCCACCTGCTAGCCCCAAGTTTTAAAATTTTTATTTCCAAATGTTCATTGCTATCACATCTAATTTTTATATATTGACCTTATATTCTACATTCTTGCTAAACTTAGTTATTAGTTCTACAAGTGTCTTTGTATATTCTTTGAGATTTCCTATGTAGACACCCATACCATCTGAGAATAGAAGTGCTATTTCTTTCTTCTAGTCTGTATGCCTTTTATTTCTTTTTACTAAATTTTTCTTGCTTTATCTTGGTGACTAGGAATTCTAGGATGATTTCAAATAGGAATAGTAGAGCACCCTCTATAAATTACTGATTATAACTTTAAACCAAAATAAACTCTTTTCTGTTTCACAGAGAAAACTGGAAGGAGGGTCACTGAAAACTTTCTGTCCTACTCAAACATTTCATAGACTATAAAATTTCATGTATATGTATAACATAACTTTATAAAGGAGTACTTCTTCCTACCTTCTTAATGTGGTAAAATGAACAAGGTTCTTTAATATAACCCAAAAGTATAGCTACTGTACAGCATATAAAAACAGTAAGTCTTAGTAATCAATATTTCATTATTCATTCTAACTCAGAAATTATGTAGGTAATCAGTGATTAGTCAGTTAACTCAATTTAATATTAATTCAAGGTTTTAAAGTACATAAAGACATTAGAAATTATGTGCAAGAAAGCTGACACACTACAAAGCATAGATACTGCTTTGAAAACATTTTTGGAGTTATCATACAATTTAGTTAAATAAAATCTGCATTTTTCATAATCTCAGATATTATGTAGGAAGTTTATTGGATCAGTAAGCCAATGTGAAAAGATTAGGAAGTTCATAAGAAAAGAAATCAAAATCCCCATAGCAATAAGCCCAGATAAAAAGACATATAGCTATTACTTACTTTTTAAACTAAATTATTGAACCAATCCAATTTTTCCAAAGACTTACCTTAATATATGGACTTAGATTCTCATATTAATATATTTCTAAGCTAACATTTTTGATTAAAAATATTTTTAAAACCTAACACTTTAAAGTGGTAGTTTTTAAAACTTTTCTGTAAATTTGGGAAATATGAAGTTTATATAAGTATCAATAACTGGAAACTAATCAGATCAGAGCTCCTTCATTTCAAAACATATAATATTATAATCTGGAGGTAATAAAATATGTTGTATTTATACAATGAAATATCAAGACTATTTCTGAATCCCAGACACACAGACTTCCAGATACTTAGAAAGCTAATAGATTCATTCTCAGGTTAAAAAATAATCCCCAAAATAGGGACCAGCAGTTGGCATAATGGCTATGTCACTGGACTCCCATGTAGTCGACTGTGGTTTGAGTCCTGGAATGGATGGTTTAAACTCACGCCAGGCATATGTGCGTGTGTGCCCAAGATCCCAAGGGAAGAAGGGACTGTGGTGTGGACATCCCCCTTGGGGGGGGTGATTTCTCATTTTACATCTCTCTGTCTTTCTGGCGAGTGCACGCACCCTATAACAAAAATCTCCCCCCCCCAAAAAAAATCCCAAAAATATAAGAAAAATAACGGTTCAGATCTCAAAGGAATATTCTTCCAATGAGAGTGAAATTATTCATGTATATTTGTTCACAAATAGATAAATATGTAATAGTAAAAGAAAAGACTATCAAACCAGAATCTCTGTCTCACCTGGCAGAGAGTAGATCTCTATCTTCCACCTACAAAGGATGACCCAATAGCCAGATCATAAGCCAAATTCTCAATTATTTGTAACATTAATTGGAATAACAAACCAGAAACAACACAAATGATAAAATCCATAGGCATTTAAAAAAAAAAAAGTCTACAGAAATAAAGAACCAGCAAAATTACATCCTATTACTGCTTGTGATTCACTCTGGAAGCCCAGAAAAGACATGTCTGGGCTTAAGTGGCCCTTGAGATGCATTTCTCAAGCAACACAGTTTAATTGACTCTGTCAGGTTAGTCCACTAGGGCATCTCTGTAGAATCTACAAAAAGCGTAATTTTCAAAAAGATAAAATCTTGACTCTCATATAAATATAAAATAAGCATATGTCAAAGATTTTATTTAATTCATTCATTAATGAGGGAACCAATAATGTGTTAAGGCTTGTTCAAAGAACATTTGAAGAGCTAGATTTTAAAGATGATTTACTAAAGAAATGTTAGGATATGATTTCTGGGTTAGCTACAAAACCATTTAAAGTCTAACAGGATAATAAACCATAACCTTTGGGATTCTCAGTTTCATCAAACAGAAATGACTTTCATCTGTAATGGAAAAAATCTCCAAATTAACATGTAACTTCACATAATCCAGACTTCTAATGAATAGTAACCAGGGAATTAAACAAATATATGCCCTGTGTTGGTGGATCTAAGCCTGTATATGACATTGAAATGACATACCACTCATCTATTTGCCTTACTTCCAAGTTTTGGATATTCTCTCTTAACATTGAGAAAAGTTGTTTTACTTGGAAGATAAAAGCTTCATGACAGTATGTCCTTAGAAAGCAAAACTAGTAAAACTGATGGCTCTTGATTAATGAGAGACATCCATTTCCTTCTGCCCAAGACTATAAAGCAACTGCATTTCGGCGTAAGAACAGAACCCAAGACTTCAACTCCTACCATGCAGGGCTGGCTGAAGCTGGGGGTGGATCACAGCACAAAGACATTGCCAGAGTGCCTGTTTCTCTCTATATATCTGAAGGCAGAAAAAAAAAAAAAAAAAAAAAAAAAAAACCTTAAAAATGACAGCTAGTGTCAACAAAATGAGGGAAATAGATATAGAATGCTAACTAAACCATGGGCACCACGTTTAAGAAAGTTGATTCTGGTAGGGAAGATGAAAGGGAACATAGAGCTTTCTTAGAAAGTAAAATGATCTTCCAAGTTTTAAAGTTCACAGCAATAAAGTGTCCTAGATAGTTCTTTCTCCCTAACCTCATTCCTACTCTCTCTGAGAAAAAAAAAAAAAAGAAAAGAAAAGAAAAGAAAAAGTCTCCTTCCAAAGACATTGTGAGTCCCAGCTTGAGGGAGTGCATCTTGCAAGATCTTACGCTGTCCAGTGATTCAGGGAAGCCAAGGAACAGACTGAAAATGAGACTCAAGGATGTGGCTCTCAGGTCTTACCTCCCACACTCTGCAACATGGCCAGAGATGTATTTGCTACTTCTGTTTCTATGGTCACCTAAAGTACCTCTCGTTTTTTTTGTTTAACCTACTCTCTGCTTTAAAAACAAATTGAGGTGGGGGACCAGCAGGTGGGGTGGTGGTTAAGGTGCTGGACACTCCTACCTGACTGACCACGGTTTGAGTCCTGGATCTGGGGGCTTGCTTGTCTCTCTCTCTCTGTCTCTCTCTAGTCAATTAAAATAAAATTAATTAATACATTAAATTAAATTTTAAAAAAACAAATTGAGGTGAACAGAAAGCTGTGATACATTTCACATTTCCACATTTCTAGGATGGTGTTTTCTAATTGCTAGAACATTTATTTTTTTGACTTTTAGATTGAAACACAAAAACATAGGTACAGAAAACGACACAAAATGATTGCTCCTTTTAGTGAATCTTTACAAGGTAAATCCCCTTATAAACCACCACCCAGGTCCAGAAACAGAATGTGATTGGTCACTGCAGAAACCCATTTCCTCCCTCCAAAATTTCCAGCTGGGCCATGAATTAAGTAAAGTGGAGTGAAAAATACTAGTGGGTATCAGGTAGAGTTAAACATATCCTGACATTTTTGTTTTATATAACTATTTTTTCTTTTTTTATCTGCCAGACAACATGAGTGCTCTCCAGAGAGAGGGAGAAAAAAGCACCCATGCAATAGGGTGTAGTCACATTAAAATCCCTTCTCTTTCATTTCTCCATCTTGTCAGCATCTTGTCATGCACACACGTGCTGCTCGCATGTTTTTCAAGCTACCAGAGCCAGGATTCAAACCACATGGTCAGTCATGTGGGATCCAACTCCTTTAACTAGGCCACAGGGCCAGCCCAATTTCATATAACCTCTCTGTTAGTATGTATCTCTGTGTGTATTTTACTGAGCCACAATTCTGACCATGGGTCACAATCAGGAAAGCTTAATATCCACTATGCTGTAAGTAACATCTTGACCCTGGATTGCAGGAAGAGGTGGGTGAAGGAGAAAAACCATAATTTTGTTAATTCCCTAAAAACAGGGGCAGACACAGACTGGGAATCACATGCTTCACACTTTACAATGACTATAAGCAGCTTCTTTTCTCACCTATCAGAACATTTTAGAAAACATAAAATATTTTTAAAGAAGATGAAATATCTGTCCATATTATGCAAAAAATGAATATGGAATATTATAAAGAAAGCAATTAATCCACACTTAAAACTAATTGCCTAACCCAGTGGGTCTTTAAATTATTCATTAGTGCTATTTAAAAATAATTGCAGTTTATGAGGAAAACCCATTATGGATTTCTTTTAAGAACTAAGAAGAAAAGGGTTTTCTTTTTTTTTATTTACAAACCACTTATAGCTCCTTAAATCAACTCATTTTTAGACCAGCATAATATTCTCATTATCCCGCATCCCGATCAAATCAACTTTAACATTTATCATGCAACACTTTATAAGTTTCCCTGAAATAAGTTCTGAACTCACAAAGACATTATATTGTCCTAAAAGAATATGAGGCCCAGCCTCTGTGGCATAGTTGGTGGCATACAAAACTGCAGTGTTAGAAGCCACATGGCAATTATGATTTCAATCCCCAGCATGGTTGTCCTGAAACACCTCAGGCACCTGCACATGCCCAGAATCCCAGAGCTGAAGGACTAGAGGAAGACGGGCCAGATCTGTAGAGGGTGCTTCTGTCTTTCTCTCTCAAGCATGCACTCACGCTATCATGGAAAAGAAAATGGAAAAAAAAAAAAAAGAGAGAGATTAGGGAAGGTGTGTCCAAAAAGGAAAAAAGAAAGACTTTCAGAGAACAAAGCAGGAAACTACTACCAAGATATAAGTGTTTCCTCAAGTTGTTTGTATGGATCCCTCCATTGCAATCTTAATAACCTAGGATTTTGTGTGTTTTTTGCTCAAGTAGTTAAGAAATTCTGAATTCTTTCTCTGCTCTCATTTATTTCGTGCCTCTAGTTTTTCAATTTCTCCAATTCTTTGGTTCTTTCAAAGAATGCTCAGACCCATACCCATGACATGACAAAATGGTAGAACTTCAAGGGACTTTAGTCTAGTTTAGTGGTTTGTAAACCATGTTCTTTGGCATCTCAGGTTCCTCAAAGAAATTAGGTTACTGAGTTGTCAGGGCTCACTCATCCCCAACCCCACTCAAACCCACATTCCCAAGTCTCCATCAGAAGGACTCATTTGGAGCCCACGATTCCATTTGAAGAAAGTCTTCTTTCACTAACGACATTTCAAATTGCTTCCATAGTGTAGATGAGGACATCAAAGATCGTGAAGGAGAAGAGACTAAACCAGGGTGGAGCAGCCAGTTACAGAGCTGAACACAGACCTGGCCTCCTGACTCCAGGTTTAATTTTCTACCTCAACTTGGCCAGGTACATAGTTAACTACTTGAATCTTGGATCCAGAATGATCTGAATCTCAAATTGCTCTTAGCTACTTTCTCATTATTTATCCTTGGAATTATATTCATCCTTAGAATTTCATTTGTCCTTAAGATACCTGAGCTTTAGTCTTCTCATCTGTTTAAAGAGGAGGTAAAAATGCAAGCCTTGTATAACTGGATAATCTATGGTGCATACAAACACCTTGTACATAATACGTGAGTATCAAGTACTCAGGTATGAACATCTTTATCATTCGAGATACAATTGGCCCTCAATATCCATAGGTTCCACATCCAGCCATAGGTAGAAAATGTTAACACAGTTGCTTGCATGTACTATGTGGTTAGGTCTGTAATGTGGCAGCAATACTAAAAACACACAGACTTTTTTCCCTTAACCATTATTTCCTAAACAAAACATGCAACAACTATTTATAATGCATTTACACTATATTAGGTATTATAAGTAATCTAGAGATGACCGAGAGTACATGGGAGGGTGTGTGTAAATAAGTATGCAAATACTGTGCCATTTTATACAAGGGACTTGAGCATCTGTGGATTTTAGTATCCAAGGGGGTCCTGGAACTAGTCCTCCATGGGTACCTAGGAACAACTGCATTCATAAGTCTCCACTGAAAGTATGCTTATGTTGGCCATTTGAGGGAAATAGTCACTTCCTGTCCCTAACACAATTTTCCCAGTACATGTAAATTAACACACACACACACACACACACACACACACACACACACACATACCTGCTGTTGTAACTGCACACAGGAGACCCTGTGGGCTGCAATTCCACCATTTCTCCCTTCCCTCCATCCATGGTTATCTAAACCTCTTAGTGCCCTCCTACCCACATTATCCTCTCTCTTTTCTTGACCTCATGAAAGGCAAAGAACCAAATTACAGGTGGGGAAGTGACATAAGCAGAAAATAAACGTTGGCAGTTATAATAAATACCAATTCGTAATAGCAAGAAAGTGAACAGATTGTTTTGGGGGCCAGAGAAAAGATGAAATCTGGTTAAATTAATGACTAATGTGAAACTCACCTTATTAACATCTGGGATTCATGCTCCCTTCCTTGAGTAACAGCACTCCTTCTAGAGTTAGTTTTCCCATTCATAGACATGTGTTTGGAATGAGAATGATGCCATCCCAATCCTTAGGGCAGGCCCTTGATAGCTAAAGCTGATGGACATCCCCCATTCCTCTGACTACAGCAATTGGTTCTGAGATGGGAACATAACTCAGTTAGGGCCAGAACCCTTCTGGCAAGCTGAAGGGCAAAGAAGTTTGCTAGAATTACTAGGAAATACTATATCTCTTCAGCTGATTCTGACCCTCCCTTTATTTAAATCTTCAATAGTTATTTAGCATAGATTTTTATATTAGTTCACTTTTTTTTTTTAAATATAGCATTAAAATATTACCTATCAGGGCCAGCAGTTTGCATGGTGGTTAAGGCACTGGATTCCCATATGGCCAACTGTGATTCGAATCCCAGAGCTGGTAGTTTTCTTTCTCACTCTCTCTCTCTATTTCTTTCTGGTAAAATTTAAAATCATAATAATTAATTAATTAATTAAAATAAAATAAATAATTCTGTGTGTGTGCGCATATATATATATATTATATATATATATAATATATATATATATAGATTTTATCTTGGCACTCCCTTATATTTTGTATCAATCTCTTCAGCTTTATTTCAGTCCTATGGGGACATGCCATAGCTTTTTTTTTTTTTACTTTGATAAGAAACCTGAGACTGACATGAGACCTCCTACATCACATGAGACCAAAAGAAACCTATATACAAGTCCTAGGTCCTAGTTATCTAAACTGCTAGATCAAGCCTTGCCTACTACTTGACAATTTGAAAGAACCAATTCATTTCCTTCATTCTGTAAGCCAACTTGAATTGTTTTCTGTAGCTTAAAAACAAAAACATCACAAATCAACACAATGTGCAATTTTACAAGATTAGCCCCTAAATGTCAGGTTGTAGAGAATGCTTCGAAACATTTGAGTAATGCTTTAAACATGGGGTGGGTCCACAGAGCCACTGTGTTCTCAACGGCTGTGGTCTACTGTCTGAAAAGCAGTTTTCACTGTAGGGTAATAGCTTATTCTGTTATTCAGCCCTTTTTATGTGCCAAGCACTGTGTTAAACACTCATTACATTAGTTCATTGAATTCTTATAAGAAAAAATGGTATCAGGTAGTACCATTTTTAAGTATTATTTATTTAATTGTATTTATTATGATGATTTTTTTAGTCTGCTATAGGACGTGTACTCACTGAAGTGAGACAGACAGAGAGAGAGGGAAAGTAAGAAAGCAAGCCACCAAGTTCAGGATTCGAACCACAATCAGCCATGTGGGAGTTCAGGGCCTCAACAGCCATGCCACCTGCTGGCTCCATTGGTAGTACTATTATTGGCTATATTTTAGAGGAATGGAAACCAAAACTGAAAGAAGAAAAATAACATGTACAAGGTAATCTGAGCAGTGACAGAAGAGGAGATCATAGCCCAGTTTGTCAAACCTGTAGAGATCTACCACAGTGTCCAGATCCTGTAGGAGTGCTATCTCTCTATCTCTCTATCTCTCTCTTTATCTCATGGAAGAAATAAATAAGCTTTTTTGGTTTTGAGAGGTTTTTGCTGTAGGGTGCATGTGCTCTCCAGAAAGACAGAGAGAGACAGAGAGGCAGAAAGTGAGAAATCACCCCCCCATGGGGGATGGCCACACCACTATCCCTTCTCCTCCATTCTCCTCTCGGGATCTTGGGCATGCACACACATGGACCCAGCATGAGTTTAAGCCACCGGGTCCAAGACTTGAACCACAGTTGACCCCATGGGAGTCCAGCGACATAGCCATTATGCCAACGGCTGATCCTCACAATAAATAAGCTTTTTTAAAAAAATATTTCAGCTAGAAATGAAAGAGAATATCTGCTGTATGAATAGGTGCTCAAAAATTATTTGAGAATTGACTGAATGAGTAATGAATTAATGAGTCAATTAGTTAATTGAAAGACCAAACGTTAGACATTTTGATATCCATTTAACTTCATTTTCATTTACCTCCTTCTTTAAATAGGGTGAGAAAACATAACCTCTTTAGGTCAAGCTTGGGTTAATAGAGGTTTTTCTGTTAAAGGGCTTGGTTCTTCGGGGTTGTATATCAACACTGTTGAATACAAATTTATGAAAAAACACACAAGCAGAATAATGGATATCCATCTAAAGAAGTCCCTTGGCAAAATTGGTTTCCTGACTTCAAAGAACTGGGAAAAAACTAAACCAGGTCAAGGACTTGAAGATATTTGTAAACTGTAAAACACAACTGATTATTAGTATGTTTTTGTGTTTATTTCCTTTGTTCTAAAAAACTTAAACTGAATGCTAAATTCCTTTCACTTTGAGACCTAGAGTGATCACTTGATGAGTGTGTTCATAAAACAAATCAATACAATGTTAAGCAATAAATTTATCTGATGAAGGTAAATATCACAGTAGAGAACTCCAAGTTTTTTGGCATTCTTAACCAAAGCAATAAGTAAACAGACTCCTCCCAAAGTAAAGATGGAAATATAATTATTCAGTCTCTCCATGTTAGATTTGCCCAGAAATTGAAATATTGTTAGCAAACACAGATTTAAATTTTGTGCTCCAATGAATTGGTAGATCTCTTAGTTTATTGTTTTGATTTCTCTGCATTCTACCACAGGGAAATTATGCAAACTCTTACAGTACATGAAAAGAATACTAATAATTATGGAATTTGATGCTTAGCTTGAAAATAATTGTATGAATCTCTTCTGATCTCTTGGCATGGTAGCCTATATGTGGTTGTATTACTGCTATTTTTAAGATCTGTGACCTAATGCCTGGACTAAATGTATTTGAAACTGCAATGCTGAGCTAACCACTCAGCTCAGCATATTACAGTCAGCCCATATAGCTTTCTCTGAAATAGTTCGTTTGCCAGATTGAAGTCATCTTTTAGTCCAAAGCAAGGGGCTACAACTCAATCTAGTTCCAATCTCACCTGCAGGTCAGAAGCCTTTGGAAACCTCAGGGTCCCATCCTAAACCTGTAGGATAGCATCAGAACTCAGGGAATCTGCATTTAAATAAGCCCTTCACATGATTTTCTTATATAGCCAGGTGCAGAACACGTCTGTGTTCACCATAGCACAGAGGCCCGTAGAGACAAGAATAATTCAATCCTTTGTTTTGTCTGCATGATGTTTTACACACCTATTTCATTTTTTGTTTGCTTATGTTTTACAAAACCTGTTGGACTCCCTGGCTGCTATAATGTCACAGAGATACAAACTTACAGGCTTTGCTTCAATCTGGAAAGACTACAACATTTAGGAGCAAAGAGAATTGTATTGATCACCAAGTCTTAGAGCATGTCTGTTTCAAGTGTCCCATCTACATGCTTCACTATAGTTCTCTCCCGTTGTGATTCAAAGTCTTCTCTCTGTTATAAATAATAACACTTCAACACTTATGAAGGTTGCAAGTCTCTCAGCTATAGGTTAAATACCTCTTTCACCTGACCATCTAAACCAAAAAGGCAGTAGAGTACAGTAGGAAGTATACAGGCACTTCGTCCTACACTCACTAGTTGGTGGACTTCAAGCATATTATTAAATTCCATCATGCCACAGTTTCCCCATATCCAAGATGGAATTGAATGCCATTACTATAATATAACACATACCTCTCATGCAATTCTGAAAATTGAGAAAACTGTGTAAAACATATGTGCTGAGTACATGGTAGCTATGATGACCACCACCAGTACAAGCAATGACGTTTTACAGACCTCTGAATCTTAAATCTTTTATAATAGATGTGGTCTAATATGCCACTTTCCCACTAAAAGTATGAGTCTAGGCATAGTTTTTCCAGAGAAGGGTTAAACAGAGGACTTTGTGGAGGTTGGGGTGAACTTGCTCTCAAAATGCTTTTCTCTAGTCAGATAACACCTGGAATATTGTGATTATTTCTATATGCCCCAATTTAAGAAAGACACAGATGAGACTGCTCAGGAAAAAGTGAAGAGGCAAGTATTGGAAACCAAAACAATATCATATGAGCAATTTAGAAACTGGCACACTTGGGCTAGACTGTGGCACAGTGGTAATGCAACTGGACATACATGGGGAGGTCCCAGGTTCACATGCAGAAACCTCCAGGTACCCTCACATGTGTGCCTATGATCTGGCTGGCTGAGGTTGGGGTGAAACATGGCATAAAGACCCTACTGGGTCTCTCTTTCTCCTCCCTTTCCCTCTCTCAGAAGAGATACATTCACTCGTTTTAAAAAAGAAAGAAAGAATATGACATTCTTTTTTTTTTTTTTTTTTTGAGAGGTTTTTGCTATAGGGTGCGTGTGCTCGCCAGACAGACAGAGAGAGAAATAGAGACAGAAAGTGAGAAATCACCCCCCAGGGGGGATGGCCACACCGCAATCCCTTCTCTTCCATTCTCCTCTCAGGATCTTGGGCACACACGCATACGCACCCAGCGTGAGTTCTAAGCCACCGGGTCCAGGACGCGAACCACGGTCGACTACGTGGGAGTCCAGCGGCATAGCCATTACGCTAACTGCTGGTTCCCAGAATATGACATTCTTAGCTAGAAAAAGGAAGTCATAGGGGAAAGTATGACAGTTATCCTCCAACATCTGAGAAGTTATTTCAAAAAGGTAGAATAAGGCTTACTGAGCTGGTCATAAGTTGTAGAACTAAAATGAGCACATTAGGGATGAGCTATAAGGTCTCCCCAGCACTAAGCGTCTAAAGCCATTTTTTAAACACTTTTTTAATTTTATAAAAAAAAAATGAGTAGTACTCCATTGTGTCTATATATCACATTTTCTTTATATGTACATGGATTTGTGGGTCACTTCCAATTTGACTATTTGCTCAAATCCTTCAAATATGTTCCTCTTAATCTTGGTTTATCACGGCCGTGCCACTTCTAATGTTTTCTGTCTCAATCCTTGCCAATTTGCAGTGCGCCTGTCCCTCTGCCCTATCCCCATAGAAATGTAAGCCAGGACTTAAAAAAAAAAAAAAAAAAAAAAAGTCTGAGGCAATTTGGATCCAGGATGTTCCTTGTATTGGGCCTGCTTCTCCTTAGGCCATAAAGAAGTGTGTGCTAACTTCTAAACAGTCATATTACAGGGCTGCCCTCCCTGAACATTCAGATATGGCTAGGGCTTTTATTGGGAACAGGCAGCCTGCAAATTAGAAGGGAACCATTAATTCGTGTAGGAAAAGAAGCCCCAAAGACACAGTATCTGAGCAGTGGAGGCTAGCTGACTCAGTAAATTATGTACGGTGTTCCATAAGCACCATTTACAAGATTTGGTCTCTTCACAGTCTGTTTACAACTCTTAACTCTGAATGTTATGATTACTGGTAAAATGAAGAGGAGGTGTCACACACACGGCCCTGGCTGCTTAACAAACCCCAGGCCCACAGAATTGAAATCCAGTCCAGAGAAAAGCACAGACTTGTAGTAATCTGAAAAGCAGACAATTATTTAAAAGAACCCAAAACTTATAAGCAAATAGGAAAGTAGTTTTTTATTAATCTTGATTTTCATGATACAAAGGATCATGCAGTACATTGAAAACCCTGAAATCACCAAGTTTATTTCATAAAATAATATAGCTTTTGTTATGTTTGATTATAATTCCACTACACTAAAAACATACCTTTTCAGACTAGCTACTGGCATGGTGGTTAAGACAACTGGATCCCATAAGGCTGACTATGCAGAGTTCTGGACTCAGGGGCTTGAAAGATACATTGGGCATTTGTTTTTGAATAATCTACAATTCCAAATGGAGGGAGAAATGAAGAAGGGATTGTGTGGTGTGTCCATCTGTCTCAAGGGTAGGGGTACTTCTCACTTCCCTTCTCTCTTTCTCGCAAGCACACATACCCTATAGCAAATTAAAAAATAATAATAGCAAGCACACATACCCTATAGCAAATTAAAAAATAATAATAAATCTTTTCTGAGAAAGTCAAAGTTTAACGAAGTTTTTTATACATATTACAAAAATTTTTAATTGACCAATCTATTTACAAGGAATGTAAATAAATTCACAAATCAATTTAGTGACTCTGTAATTTTGTTTAGCTACTAAAAATAAACCACTTATGGAAATACTTCTTTTTGAAGAAAGCAGAGGGACACAAAGGAATTAAAACCCCTTGCTCTAGACCAGGCAATAAAAGGTCATTATTGGCACTATGCCTCAAACCTGCTTCTCTCCTGGTATATTACACACTCAGGGAGCCAAATGTCTTGAGGAGAGTTAGTGGGTGGTGGTAACCAAAAAGTCAAACCTAGGTTATCCACAGTAACCAAATAGATTGGGGAGAGGATATCAAGTTAAGAGCTAAGATTCGGTAACATAGAACCTATGCTAACAATACCAACATCGTTAAACTAAGAGAGAGGGTTTTGGACAATGAGTGATGTCCTAGGTACTACCAGAGGCATCGTCATACCCAAATGCCTTTGCATTTGGAGAGTTGATCTTGGTTTTCAAATATCATGGTAGTCTACGACAGGTCCCAAATTAATCCTCCACACAGAAAGGTGGCACTACCATTTTGCCCAACTCCAAAAACATGATTTATAGAGACTGTAACAGGTATGGTACCTACTGGAGTTGTGCAGCAGGGCAGTCCTGCGTGAATGTGTGGTATGCTAACAGAGGCCTAGCTCACTACCTAGCATCTGTGTTTTGATGTGGTCTTGTTCCTTTCCCTATTCAATGACAAATATGTCATAGCACTTATGATACATAAAATATTTTGTACCTGTTTCTGTTTTAGTTTTAGTTTTCGATTTGCTTTAGGGTATATGTACTCCCGAGAGAGAGAGAGAGAGAGCCCTCCCAGTGGAGAATAATCACACTACAATCCCTTTTCTTCCATTCTCCTCTCAGGACTTCGGACACACGCACACATGCACACACCCAGCATGTTTCAGCATGTTTCTTGAGCCACTGGATCCAGGACTCACATGTCACAGTTGGCCATATGGGGTGAAGCCATCTTAACCACCACACCACCAGCCAATACAAATATTTTGTGGAAAAATGAGGGGGAAAAAAGTACCTTTTTACAAGCCAGTTGCAAATATGAAAAAAGTAAAAAGAAGTGTTAGATAAATTTAAGGGTAAAATGTCAGATTTGATAGTTTCTTAGAGCCCCCAAATAATAAGGAATCCAGAAGAAAATATTCTCTGGCACTGCTCAATGAGTGTTCCAGCAAGAATTTATTTTAATTGCTTTATAAATTGCTTTAATCCCATATTTAGGGAATCATTAGGGCCTTAAAGGGTCACTTAAAATTTCCACTTATGCTTGGCTAAATTTTACAGAGAAAATTACATGTTTTAATAGTATTCACAGAATTGGGTACTTGCAAAGGTCTCAAGATGTGTCCTTCTAAAATATCCAAGGTCCATGACTCAATATCCACTTAATTTTTACAATAGCCCTGTAAGGTAAGTATAATTATTCTTATATTACAGATGAAGCAGCTCACCCTTGGAGCGTTTGAGTTGTTTGCCAAGTAAGAATGAAGCATTCTGACTCCCTCATCTTTCCATCTCCAGGGTCTGGCTCTTGGCGGACATTCGGGATATTATGTCACAGGTTCTCAAAGTGTGGTCCCTGGACCAAACACATAAATATCACCATGGAACTTGTCAGAAATGCAAATTCCCAGGTCCACCCTAGACCTTCCTGGTGCAAGCACTCAGTACAGGGTTCAGAAAGCCGTGTTAACAAACCCTCTGGTGATTTGGATACACACTACAGCACGGGAGAGCCCCTGTGTTAAATGTATGTTGCATGAAGATCAGTCAGCTAGGAAGGGATGGATCCAGGATCCTTGCAACTCTGAGGCCCAAGTCAAAGGGAGAAGCTAAGGTGAAAGAGACACAGACCAGATCCTGGGTTTCAAAGAGCAAAGAATGTAACATCCCGGACAAGGACAAAGCTTTAATAGGGTCTCCAGTGTCCTAATTCTTAAAGGAGCCTTGTGCCCTCAAACCACCTTCTGCCAGGACTCCTACACAGCGAATGCCCACACCACGCCTCTCTGGCAGCAGTGTGCACAAAATCTGAGTCCCTTCCCTGCAATGAATACAATTAGTCAAGTTTCCATTTCTCTTTCTTTCTCCAAAACCCCCACAGCAAGGGCCACCTGAGGAAAGAAAATTTCATCTTGCACAAAACCAGATTTATCTCCGTTCTTTGCACAACAATACAATGCAAGCCCGAATGATTTTTCCACATTTGGTAGCACTTAGAAGCTTTTCATCAGCAGAAGAATAAAGAGAAGAACTGTTTTCCTCATTTCTGTTTACTGCAGCAATACAGCTGAAAGAAAACAATTTAAATCTACAAACTACTGAAATGTTTCTAACTTAAAACAAGGACAACAGTCTCAGTCATTTACCCAAAATCACAGCTTGTCTGAGATGAAAGGGACCTAAGAGATCATCAAGTTGGTGCAAAAGGATTTACAATGGTACCAGAGACCATTTCTTTTGAAGAGTTATGTAGGAATTGTAATATGTATCAAGTAAAAATATAACTACCACCTCAAACCCATAATTTATTGGATATTATAGCTTAGGGTAAGTAAAAAAAAAAATTAAAAAACCAAAACAAAAGTGAGGTGATTTTAAAAAAGTAAATAAGTGATAGCCCAGGTGTCAGGCAGATATGGTTAAAAAAAAATCATAAAAAATCTTACAAGTTTGGCAATTAGGTACCACCACTGTATTAGAGCCCTGGTGGGGAAGAAAATTTACTATACCTTGGATAGTTCAAATGGAGAGGCTTCTGTGGCAGAAATACTTAGAGAGTTGTGATCAGGAGTAAGGGAACCAAATGAGGAGGTAAGGTACCCAGAGGGGAGACTAAAGGAAGAAGCCAGTATTTCCCTTAGGGCTGAAAGGGTAAGGAAAGGAAATACCATGACAGCTATGGAGGAGTGGTACTCTGGGAAGAACACAGAGTAGTGCAGAGAAGGGACAGGGAAGAAATAGCTCAGACCAGAGCTGGCTGGGTGGCACATCGGTAATACATTGCACAAGCAATACTGGATCCATATGGAATATGATGTGTCTGGCTCCCTGGCTGACCTGTATGCACCAGGTGTGTGCACTCATGATTCTAGTTGACTGGGAGGGCTAAAAGGGGGGATTGTGGCATGAGACCCTGTTGAGGATACTTATCTTTCTGTCCCTCTATCTCACTCTCATGCAAGAGATGTTCTTACCTTTATCGTGATCTACAGCCAAGCCTGGCTTGCTATAAATGCTCTGAGTTTGCTTTAAGATTGAGCCTTCACTTCTCTCCAACATGCTTTGTCAAATGGGAGCCTCTTGATTCATTTTTGAACACTAGAGATGAGATCTCTTTGGTCCAGGGCCATCATTCTGAACTTAGGGCCACTCTGTCTAAAGTCAGCATGCTGCATTATCTCTCCTCCAAAATAGTGGTGTCACACCTTGCATTGTGCAGAGTCCTCTGTATACAACATCGTATCACCAAACCCACCAAGAGAATACCTATTTACCGGAACAGTGCTTCAAGAGATTCATGTCTGCCAGTGTGTACTCAGCACAGCAAATGACAATTTCAAAATCTAAGTTTACCAGGAAGATAAGTAGACTCCTCCAAAAACCAGGAAGAAGGGGAGTTCAAGACCCAGGAAGGATGCCAGGGTAGGACAAGAAAGATCTCCATTCCCAAATAGAGTCTATAATGATATATGTTCCCCAGCTCTAGCCATTTGCCAGTTGGTATCTGAATGTCCATCTTCTGGCTGGTTCCTTTAGATATACAAGTAAAATATATTTATTAGTTTTTTTCATTAGTTTCTTTTAATTACCAAAGGGTGTATGCACTTGCCAAAGAAAGACAGAGACAGAGGAAGTATTCCTCAATGGTGTGCTACACGCTTTTCCTTCTTACTTCAAACCCTTCTTCATTTCTCCAACCTGCTGGGATTTGGGGCATGCATGTATATGAGCCTGGCCTGTTTTTCAAGCCACAAGGGCCAGGATTGGAACTATAACTGGCCATGTGAGATCTACATTAATCACTAGGTTGCAGGGCTAGCCCATTTGTCTTTATTTTTTTATTTTTAAGGCTTTTTTCCTTAATTCTCCCATGAGTAAGAGAGACAGAGAAGAGAGAAACAGATGAGACACAGTACCTCGGTAGGGTCTTCATATCATGTCCACCTCCAGCTTCAGCCAGCCACAGATCATGAGCACACACATGCCCAGTGCACCCAGACGGGTCTCTACTCAAACCTGGAACCTTCTCATGTGGGTCAGCCTCACAGAGCATCATGTTTTATGTTTGGCCCCATAGCATGTTTGTTTGTTTGTTTGTTTACCTCCATCAAAGATCATAGTAGATGGTAAACTAGCAGATCATGGTAATGTTCACTTAGTATTTGGAGATGAAGAGTTTCTTAACCCATCTTTCTAGTGCTTCTTGAATGATCATTCATATGTCCTGGGGGCTGACTGGGTCCAGAGCTGCTCTCAGAACTTCACATATTTAAACTCATTGAATTCTCGCAGCAACCCTAGAAGGTTGGCACTAGTGTTACCATCTGTCTTTTAGAGATGAGGAAACAAAGACATGCAGTGGTTATAAATCACTGAGCCAGGATATATGAGAGGGAAATTTAACCAAGGAAGTCTACATCCAAAACTCCTCTTGTCTACCACATTAGACTGCCTTTCAACACAAGTGAGCTGATATTACTCTTTTACTAATGTTGTAAATCTTAATAGTGCTTCACAGTATACAGAATATTTTTCCATAACTAAAGAAACGTTTTACTAAATTCAGTGTTGAAATTGTATCCTGAGCTAAATTCAGATTCAACGGGCATTTGTACACTACCTAATTTTAATGTTTTTCCCCTAGCTATAATTTCACGAATACTAAGACAATGTGTGTTCTCATTGTTTGAATAAAAGAGAGAGTGAAAAAGTTTCACCCTACACTTTTTCAAGTCTAAAACATCTCTGCATATATTATCCTATTCGATGTTTATGAAAGTCTTTGAGGTGGAAAAAATAGAAACAATTATTCTTATATTTCAGGTGATAGAATCGAGGTTCCAAAAAGTTGTGGTAGAACTCAAACACAGGTCTCTTGGTTTGTAAGCAACATAACATACTGTCTACCAGTTGAGTCACTTTGGAATGATATATTCTCAATAATTTGGCCAATTTGGCAAATACTGTTTTGCCATCTCTGTTGTAAAAGTCAGCATGGTTCTTTCCCTGCTTCTAGCTGGAACTAATTTTTATCAAAAGCACACTCAAATACAAGTGCTTTTATGTTAACTATCAGTATTTCCAACACATTCCAATGACCAGTTTCATGTATAACACATATGCATGAAAGGTGGGAAATGACCCCCAATTCTCCTTGGAATCCACAGTCATTTAATTGGGGATTGGGACAGCAATGGGGGTGAAGAGCTGCATTTGGGGACCTTTATTCAGACAGCAGCAAACCACTCTGGGTAGCTACTCCCTTTCTCATTTAGAATTACAGGAAGGAAAGAGATTTCAGATCTCTCATAGGCATTCCATCCCAAAGATCATATTTCCCTTTGTGTTTTCACAGCCAGGAAATCCTTTATCAAATCCAAGAAAATCCTTCTCTCTCTTCTCTAAGCCCTCATCTTGTTCTGTTTTCTGTGAGGAGGGAGAACAGCTGGGAGAAGCAGCAACGCCTGAAATCTGCCCACTCCAGCGTGATATGGGATTCCAAATATTTTAGTGTCAGACATCTGAGTGTTAATTACTTTGCTGTGGCTCCCACTATGATGCTGATGGGTGCAAAGCCAAGCTGGCCAATCTAAGCATTACAGAGAGACAAAGTAGAAAGCAGGCCAAGGCCGCCCCAGATGATCCTAACCTCACCCCATGGATTCCCACCCTCATTGTTCTCTACTGTTGCTCACCCCCACCCTCATTCTTGGTGCTCTCCCATGGCCCCCACCAGAACACCCGTGTAGGCTCAGACACACTCCCACACATAAACAGAAACCCTTTGGGCTTCCCCTTTTCCCACTTTCTCAGCTCTCCCTACCCCCACCCTGTCAACCCCACCCCTGATGCATTTATTTTCTCTTGGTTGTTGGAATGTTCCAGCCTCCCTTAGTCCAAAACTTAAGCCTCTTCTTGAAGGCTGCACTTCTTCTCTATTCCCTTGTCCCTAGCCAGGGTTTCTCAAGACAGCTCTGCACAATAAATATTTTCTCATACAGCCTGTGGTATTTTTCCACAGTTTAGAATAACTGAGAGGAACTGACTTAGCATCACTGTTATCGACAGGAAGACCCAGTAAGACCAAGGGAGTAATAAATGGAGAACAAGCACTCCGTGTGGGCTTGGCGCAACCTGGCTAAGGATGCAAAAGGAAACCTTGCAAACCAGCCTTGTCACTAGGTCTCTTTTCAATCTGCGTTGGGTGGGAGGGCATTTGTGGCAACTGGATCAAAATAATATAAATATATGACCTAATTATATAAATAATATAATGATCTAATAAATAAAGATCAAAAACTAGATAATAAAAAAAACAGTCCAGTTAACTAAAAATTGTTCTAGTCCCAAGACAATATTACTACTGAGGAGTTAGGGTCTCGTTTTTCTTTTTAAAGTTTATTTATTTATTTTATAAGTGAAAGAGAGAGAAAAACAGAGACAGCACCCCTGATAGGATCTTCATGCTTTGATCCACCCGCAGCTTCAGTCAACCCCCGATCCTGGGCTCACAGGAGCCCAGCATTCATACAGGGGTCTCTGGGTACAAACCAGAAACTGCTCATGTGGATTAGCCTTACAGAGTGCTCTGTTACTGTGGTGCCACCATCCGGCCCAGGTCTCCTAAGGACTCAAATTCACATAACCCTTGTCTCTCCGGTCTTCTTGGGACCTTTGTGAACTTAGGAAATCTTCGCTCAGCTCCTTCTTTTCCTACAGGTGGGAAATAAACCAGAGCAGCAGATCTGGTCTCCAGGCCTTAACCAGCGGCTCCCCACACACTCCCAGTGAGAGGACACGTGCTGGGACTGGCAAATAGGGCCTCTAATATGATTCTGAGCACTCCATAGAAGAGAAGGGCATAACCTTATAATCTCCTACACAATCGCTCTTAACGCAGGGGAACTCCCCAGTGAGTCACCAAAACCTTTCTGTATCACCAACTTGGGCAATTACTTACTGTTTTGCAATTAAATTCACTCAGGAAAATAGAATCATTACTGTGAGGAGTAGCTAACCAGCAAAGGGCGAAAGTGTGCTTTCAGCCATATGGCAGGCAATTCCCAATGATGTCAACAGAAAATTGCACATGAGTAACTGCAAGGCAAGATTCATCCCTGGGAGAGGCTCTGAAGTTTTACTGTCATAAAGGGAAGTGGTAAAGTGTAGGACCAAGCGTGGCTGTGTAAAGCCATTATTTTCATGCAAACACAGACTAACCTTCTGGGTCAAGTTGACCATTCTGAGACAATTTATAGAGCTTATTTTTCTATCCTTTTTTTCCTCAATACTTTAATAATTTGTGAGTGAACTTTTTAAAAATAAAGACTAAATTCTGAATGGGATATGAGTATTGTTTCAGTTATCTAATAAAATTTCTACTGCCTAGAATTAAGATTGTTCTAGGGCCTTCTTCTACTCCCTATTCCCATGAATATGCACATACAATCAACACATCATCAAAAAATGTTTCCATAATAAATATATTTTCTCCCCAGATATTTTTGCAGGTGGGGACCACAAAAAAAGAATGTCTTTTGCAAAATAATTTATTTTTAGATGTCTTTTTGTACATTAAGATTTTGCATATAATTGCTTCTTGGTATTTAAGCCAAAAGCAAGTGGAGACTTTGCATATAGCAAAGAGACAGTCAAGAATAATATGTTCTGATGGCACCAGGCAGCAGCATAACAATAAAACACTATGCTCTGAAAGGCTAACCTACATGGGAAGGCTCCCAGTTCAAATCCAGAGATCTCCCTGAATACTCCAAGCAGACACTCACCCATGGTCCAGGGCTGGTTAAAACTATGAGTGAATAACAGCAGCAAGGCCCCTGGGGGGTATTAGTTCTCTATAGTTCTCTCTCTCTCTCTCTCTCTGTCTGTCTCTGTCTCTCTCATGAAAAAAGGGGAAAAATGTTTTTTAAAAATAAGAGGGACCAGTGGATGGCATAATGGTTAAATTGCTGGACTCTCACGTAGGAAAATGTT